>NC_056734.1:180578149-180648149 GCF_019279795.1 Protopterus annectens
TGATGCAACCATTTTCCAGTGCATAGCAGTTTTAAAATATATTAGTTTGATAACACAGTGACTTAAGTATTTTAGAACATCACTAGATACACAGAATCACAATATATATTTATATAACCAAGTCTTGTCATAAAAACAAGCCACCCTGGTGGACCTCTAGTATGAACAGTCTATACAGCAAACAAAAGAAACTAATCTCCAATAGCAATAGGGAACTGGCTTAGCAGAGGAAAAAATCCCTCTCTAGTCTAAACAAACAAATTAGAGAGCTTAAAGTGCAGCACCTACGGAAATGGTAGAATCTCCAAATAAACTTGTAAAAGTCACCAAGTCAATCGAAGCAAGTGAAAGCCAAGAAACACTTTAATAAACTTTAAGCGCTTTTCGTCTACTGGATCAGTAGACTTCCTCAGAAGTTATAAAAACAAGGTCTAAACAATCAACATTTATAGCTCTGTGTTACAAACAATTATACAAAATAAAAAGATACTAATCAGCTCTTAAAGTAATACGCTGAAAAAAACGGCAACAGGAACATGTTTTAAAAATGAAAGGGACAATGGTTTAAACAGTAAACCCTATACACTAAATACTAATGAAAGGTTAATAAAAAGTATAATGTAATAAAAATATAGTAAAAATATTAATAAAAAGATTTTAATAGTAAAACAGGTTTCAGTATTACTCTCAGTCTAAAAGTTAACTTGTCTTACTAAGTAAGTGGGCTGTGTTGTTTAATCACTTTAATTACAGAGGGTGAGCCTAGATTTAGTGCAACATTTACCTTCTTAAACTTTTTAATTTCAATACACAACTAATTGAACATTGGTCATTTAGACCAGGAAATACATAAGAATTCAGTTTAATTTGCCAAAAAAGCTCTCTTTCTTCAAGTAACAAGTGGAGTTACAATTTTGACATTTGAATGAACCGGGAGTTTTAGCAAATCTTTCTTCTCTAACCAAATATCCAAGTAGGCCACAGCACTAGTACTTAAAGTGGAGGTGAATTCCAAAAATTCAGTAGAGGAGTTGAATGTGTCCACTATAGTGTGACCAACTGTCTCATCCCCTTCAAGAAGTATAAATATGTCGTCCAAATATCTTGTGTAAAAGCGGATTTGGTTAGAGAAGAAAGTAGACTTAAGAGCATACACCTCTACCATTCATAGAAAAGTGACGTATTCCAACTCGCTCTTACACTTCACAAGTTGTCACCCTAACTTTCAAAAGAAATCAGTAATTAAGGGACAACTCGTGAGGGCAGCCCGAATAGTAAGCCTGGACGCTGACTTTGAAGACGAGTGTGAACACCTTAAATCCATGTTTTCATCTAGGGGGTACCCCCTTGTACTTCTTGAATCACTTATAGCAGAAGTAGCTCAGAAAAGACGTCTAGGGTTATTTAAACCCATATTGGGTATAAGACACACATCTGTACAGATTAGCGAAGAATGTAATGTGAGTGCCTCCTTTAATGTATCTAACTATGGGTTTTCAGACTCTACTGGTCCTAAGGAAGAGAATCATCCTAGACTTATTTTAACTTTTAACATGGATAGTTACATTATAGTTGACATCATTAAAAAGAACTGGGATATTTTTAAATCTAACTCACTTTTGTATAACAAATTGGGGACCAGACCCGAAATTACATTTAGGAGAGGAAGAAATTTGAAAAATCTGATGGAAAAATCCCCAGTTAGATTTGCTAAAACTCCCGGTTCATTCAAATGTCAAAATTGTAACAGGTGTAGTAGTATTCTTGAAACTAATAAGTTTATTATTAATGGTAAAACTTTTAGTTTGAGACATAGGACAAATTGTAACTCCCGTATGGTAGTGTACTTAGCTATGTGCCAACAGTGTCCAGGGTTCTACGTAGGTAAGACCGAACGTAGACTCCAGGACCGAATTTACGAACATCTTTACGCGATTAGGAGGAACAAATTAGAGAATGCGCTAGCTAAGCACATTTCTCTATTTAATGATCACAACTTTAAGTTTATAATAATAGACCAAATTACTGACAACTTTCAAGGAGCCCCCCTCCACTTGTTACTTGAAGAAAGAGAGCTTTTTTGGCAAATTAAACTGAATTCTTATGTATTTCCTGGTCTAAATGACCAATGTTCAATTAGTTGTGTACTGAAATTAAAAAGTTTAAGAATGTAAATGGTGCACTAAATCAAGGCTCACCCTCTGTAATTAAAGTGATTATTAAACAACATAGCCCACTTAGTCAGTAAGACAAGTTAATTTTTAGATTGAGAGTAATGCTAAAACCTGTTTTTACAATTAAAATCCTTTTACTATATATTTTTTATTATATTTTTTACTATATTATACTTTTTACTAATCTTTCATTAGTAGTTAGTGTATAGGGTTTACTGTTTAAACCATTGTCCCTTTTACTTTTAACATGTTCCTGTTGTCGGTTTTTTCAGCGTGTTACTTTAAGAGCTGATTAGTAATTTTTCATCTTGCATAATTGTTTGTAACACAGAGCTATAAATGTTGATTGTTTAGACCTTGTTTTTATAACTTCTGAAGAAGTCTACTGATTCAGTAGACGAAAAGCGCTTAAAGTTCATTAAAGTGTTTCTTGGCTTTCACTTGCTTCGATTGACTTGGTGACTTTTACAAGTTTATTTGGAGATTCTACCATTTCCTTAGGTGCTGCACTTTTTGTGTTTTCTTAGTTAAATTGTGTTACTTGAGTTGAAATTAGAGAGCTTGTCAAGTCCTCCCAAGCTAATTACAAAGCAAAAATAGCCTCTGCAGCCAAGTATAATCACAAGGAATTCTTTAGCTATGTCTGAAATCTAAATGGGAATAACCATCTATGAGCAAGAGGAAATAGCTAACCTGCTATCTGACAGATTTGCAGCAAACTTCACCCCCTTGTCCCCACCCGTCTTGCCCCAAAGTATACCTGCCACCACTTCTCAGTCTATTATCACAACAGAGCAGATCGTCTCTGTGATCTTCAAGGCCAAAAACACAGTATCGGTAGGACCAGACAACATCCAGGTTGCCTTTTAAACAACTAAAAACATGACTCAGCAGACCCACTTGGAGCCCTGTTTAACAACAATGTTAATATACTGCCGAAAAGGTTAACACAGACAATTGATTGGTGCCAAAACTAAGGATTGAAGTTAAATGCAAAAAAAATGCATTATTATTCCCTTTGGGAAAGCTTCCATCCATACTAATTACATTATAGACAGCAACCCCCCCCCCTACTAAGTGTAGACCCAGTGGTACATGATCTGGGTGCTTAGGTTGATAGTAATCTGAACTTCGATCATCAGGTATCTACAGTGTTAAAGAAATCCTTCTATGTGGCACATCCCATAAGTAAAGACATAGCATCTACATCTAAGGATATTATAATCCCATTATACTCAGCCCTCATCAGACCAATAATTGAGTACAATGCTCCCTTTTGCATGTATCTAACTAGACACCTGCAACAGCTGGAGAGACCATAGAGGTTTCAAACCAAGAAAATACAAGGTATTCAAAACAATTCCTACATGGAAAGACTGACAGCCTGTCACTGTATTCTATCTCCTACAGGCTGTTGAGGGGTGACCTATGCCTGACTTACAGGGCAGTCTCTGACCCAGCCCTAATGCAAATGCTACACAGTAGTAAATCAAACTGCACTAGGGCCACTCACTCTAGAGATCTTAACCTTGTTTCTGATAAGAGCAAATAATGCTGGAGAGATAGATATACCTCCATTAGATTACCATTTCTCTGGAACAAGCTTCCCATTCATGTGAAGCAGATCCCTTCCCTGACCCTCTTCATACACAACCTAGATCAATGGATGAGTGACCATAAATTCACTCCTGGGGTGGCACCCATGTCCCTCACAGACAGAGGCAGTCTGTATTAATTACCATAGACTCATACCTCTGCAAACTTTGCTTACCTAACTACGGACAATTGAGGCAATGCAGTATAAGTACAGCTAGGCTTGTAAGGGTCCTTGGCCATTGGGCTAGCAAATGCCTATGAACTTATAAAGAAATAATGACTACACTGTCCCCAGCCCAACAAAATATATGACTTCTGAGGTTTAGAAGGAATGTTAAAGAAATAATGTCACCATCCCCAGCCCCCCCACACAAGCATAGTGACCTTCTGTGAACACCTATGAGCAGGTCTGGTTTTAGATTATGTGGGGTTTAGGGCAGAGTCAATTACTAAGCCCAAGTAAAAATCCAATTATACACTCTTGGTGTGTGGGGACCACCAGCTTCCAGAAGTCCTGAATGTCAGGTATTCTGTGATAAGTGTATCCCTTATTGTTTTGAGGGATGACTGTGAAACTGAGCAAATGACAAAAGTGTCAGTTACTTTCATTTAGGTAACCCCTACCAAACAGTTATAGCCACCTCTATGTACAGTTCAAACATCTGATTGTGATAAAAGAGGATGATCCTGTAACGAAATTTAAAATATTGCACTTCGCTTCACATAATGGAAAATAAGCACATTATCAAATAGGCAGTATAAAATCTATAAAGTTTAGTGAATTTCTTTCCAAATTTTTTCCACACAAGGTCATTTATTTTGCTTCAGAAAAATGAGATGCAAGATCTGTGCCCTCTTTCTTTATTGCTGACACTAGTAAGTTGATCATGTAGTCTACCTGTGAAAATAGAGGATGCTGTGCAGGGGTAAATCAGTCCTAAAAATATGACCATTCCACTCTCCACACAAAAACCATAAAGTCAGATAAATATTGTCAAAAATATCTGGTTGATCACTGCCAATGTTATTGTTAAAAACAGTAATAACATGCTCCATAGTCCACACAGGTTAAAGTATTCCAATTAAGTTGCGTCACACAAACACAAACCAAAAAAATAGTCAAAACATATCTGGTTAATAACTGCCAGCATATCAAAATGCAGTAATAACACATTTCTCGTGGTGCCATTCCTCTCATCAGCTATCTGCACAAACATCAAAGCAAGAAAATATTGCCAAAAGGTATCTGATTGATCAGTGCCAGCGTTCTTTCTACCAAACAGTAACAACACTCACCTCACCATTCCACAAGAGCTGTATCGTGTCCATGCTTTTGTCTCATCTTCCCACGTGTCAAATCCTTATCTCACTTAAAAAAAAAGTCCTTCAAGCACCTGTACTTCTGTGACCTGAAAGCATAAACTTGACCTGGTGCGAACGAAAGTAGAATAGAGCACTACCACCCCTTCACGGCTCATTGTATTAAGGATGCATTTCTTTTTTTTTTTTTTTTTTTTTTAACTGGAGTGCATTATTTATTTCTAAATCAAAGAAGTATTGCTCTAAAAATAAATAAATGGGTTAAAAGTGCCCCTCCTAGCATGGTGCCCAGGCAATTGGTTAGTTCCCCTATGTGTAAGACTGGCCCTTGTTAAAATTGAGCAAATTAGTGTAGCATCTGTGACACCCATGCCCTGGCCCAGAAATCAAGGAGCCTCAATCCTCACCACTAACACCAGTGATGGGCATCCCATATAAGAAAAAAGGATAACAAATACACATGGCAAAGTGCAATTTCCCTTAAGAGCACACAGAGACAAACTTAAGAGCAAACTACAACATAGGAGGTAATCCCCTGAAATCTGAAGAAGAAATAAAGGATCTAGGGACCCAAGTAGATAGTTAGCTTTCCTTTGATAACCATGTTGCCAAAGTGGTTAGAAAATCCTTCTATGTGACCCATCTGATCACTACAGGGCTCACATCAAGATCTAAGGATGTAATGGTGCCCCTCTACTCTTCCCTCATCAGACCCATTATTGAGTACAATGCAACAATTGGAATGTACCTGGCTAGACATCTCCAGCAGCTGGAGAGACCACAGAGGTACCTAACCAAGAGGATTACTGGCCTCAAACAGTTGCCCTATGCAGCACGATTGAAAAAGCTAAGACTGTTCTCTGTTGCATACCACTTTCTCAGAGGCGATCTCTGTCTAACGTACAGAGCCATGTCCAACCCAGAATTGTTGAACATGCTCCATCTTAGCAAAACCAAATCTACTCGAGCTACACACTCTAGGGATATAAACCTCAACACAACAATGAATAGAACATGCTGGAGGGATAGATTCCCTTTGCAGAGACTTCCCTTACTATGGAACAGGTTCCCAATCTACATAAGTCAAAGCCCCTCACTATCACTCTTCAAGAGGAACCTTGATGAGTGGATGGGTAACAGAAAGTTCACACCGGGGATCAAACCAACAGCACTACTAGATAGGGGCCAAGGGTACTAGCTGCTAGTACAAGGGTCTAGGGAACTACTAAAGGGGCGGTGAATACCGCACAATGTGGCTGGGCTAATATATGCCTTCAGGCAGATAGCCCAGTACCAACCTATGAATCTATGAGACCACAGTCAGTCTAGGGCTGGTCGCTCCCTTGCTGTCCAGGTCCCCGATAAGACTCCCCACTGGCACAGCTATAGGGTCCAGATCTCAGCCTAGTGGGCAAGCTAAAACCTCCAGCACCCTCTCTGTCCAACCAGTGCTTCGTATCCCTGCCCACATAGCTGACACACACACACACACACACACACACACACACACTTTGAGAAGAGTTTATACAACCACATAGACACTCCTGGAAAAGGCTGGCATAGGTTCTCCAGCTGTGCCCCTTTTTCCAAGACTATACAGTAGTACCAGCTGCCATCACCCACTAATATTTATCAGCTACTCAAAGGCCCTTAAAAGGGTGTCCAATTATTACTGTACAATATTATTATCCAACTGGTAGTATAGTCCAGGGCTAAAGCTATAGGAGTGGCTTTGTACAATTTTACCAAAGGCATGCAAGTACTCTAGAGAGCTTAAATTATCTCTACAAAAACAGCCACAGCTGAAAGGGTTTAAAAATATTTAATAACAAATAGTCAAAACAAAAGACAATACTTTTTACTACACAGTGCTAGTCAAGAGTTCAGAGATCACAGAGAAATACTTAAAATAATTCAGTAGTACAGTTTTGACATCACAGAAAAACATTTAGTCTAATTTTTCTAGTTTCTAGCTATTTCTAAGAGAAAACACAAGTCTTAGATAAGCTTACATATAGAGCAAGACAGTGCTGAGTTGGATGGTCAAGACAAAAATGCTTAATGCTCTCTGATTCTCTCTGTTTTTAAAAATTTTAAAATCACATTCCTGGTTCACATTACATCATTCTTCATGCTTCCTTGGGTTCCCAGGCTAACAGGCTACATTCTTTAGTAAGCTCACACCAGGTTAGGTAGCAAAGCCATTAAGGACATTTATGCATGCAAATTCTGGCCATTAACTATGTCCTTTAAACAATAGCAATAATTCCTTCATCTAGACTGGCCGGAGCCAACTTTAAAGATCAAAGAGATTCATAAAATGCTTGACTTAGCTTCCTTACAGCAGAGTGCACTGTGGTTAAATTTTTTTCAGTTCCACGTGTAACATTATTTTTACCATTTAACACACAAGCCTGTGGTTTACATTAATATTTACAAATGACAGAATTATCTATAAAATTCTATCTGGCTAGGCTGGCAGCCTTCACAGCATCATCTGCATACAGTACTATGCTCAATTTTATGACTGTGATGTAGAGATTATGCTAAATATATTAAAAAGTATTGGATTTAAGATGGCTCTCTATGGCACACCAATGGACAGGGGCCAGAAATGTAAGAAATCCTGTTGCCATTTGTCAGCCTACTGTCTACTTGGCAAGTAGCTGGGGAACCAAGTTACCTGTGTTACTGTTGAGGTTAATGGTATTGATAAAGTTAAGAAGGGAAGTTGCAATGCTATAGTGTGGATGGAAGCCATGTCATATTTTGTAGAGGAGGTTGTTATTGGTGAGGTATTGGATGAGATCTATGCATGCAGTTTTCTAGGACTTTTGATGCAGGGGATAAGATGACTATGGGCTTAGAGTTTGTGAGCTCTATAGGGATTCCACAGGGATATGATGACTGTTTTTTTTCAAAGGGCAGGTGCTGTATGGACCAGTTTATTAGGATGGAGTCAGGGTAGAGCAGAGCATTTGCTGCAATTTTTACGTATTTGGCTGAGAGCTTTTTTTAAGCTAGTGAAACGATGTTTTATGATCACATAGGTTGGAACTGGTTGAAAAGTAAATTTAATTATTTGATTTTCTTCAGTTAGGGGGTTGCCACTGAGTAGGGAGACAACTATTTGAAATGTGTGTTAAAATGGGAAACAATGCTGATTTGTTGTAATTTCAACACAAAGATGGTATACCAGTATGCCCTGGATGAAAGAGATTGTTTACTGAGGTCCAAAATAGTTTTGAGTGTTTTGATGTTTGTGCTGGAATTTAATATAATAGGCCTGTTTGCTGAATTGAATGTCTTGTTTGGTCTTATTTCTTAAATGTCTAACATTCTACAGGGCCTTTTGACTTTTGTTTTTGTTCCATTTTTTCCGGTCTGTATCTCTGTGCAGCATGACTTTTGTTTCTTTAGTTAACCATGACAAAGGGTTTAACTTGAATACTCTTGCTCTGACTGGAACTAGGTCTTTCATCATACTGAGAACTATTGTTTTACATTGTAAGACAGCATCATGTAGTGCATAGTTTTAAGCATAGTCCAGGTGCACATGGATAAAACAGTGATAAATGTTTCCATGTTAAATCTTGATAAGTTCTGCACTTGGTTGTGTAGTAGTTTTGTGTATGAGGTGGTGCTGTCAAAGTGCAAAAGCTGAGTAAGCACTCAGAGGTGTTTATGTTGTCAGGTACTATAAGGGAGTGTCCAAACCAATGTGGATTGTCTATTACTGTTTTTGTTCAATCTAGCTGGAGAGGAGATAACATGAGTGAAAGCATAAAGGTTTATGGAATTAGTGGGGTTTCACAGTTATTGTTTCCAAGTCAGTGCTAAGGTCACCCAATAAAATGTTTGCTGGGGGAGTATTGTGAGACATCCAGAAATGGATGTGTTCTGCTACACCGTTATTATTGCCTGGTGGTAAATACAGAGCTTAGATGGTCATGGTTTTATTTTTCTTGATCCTGAAAAGTGGTATAAGAAATTTTCCATTGTCAACACTGGGTAGGATCTGGGGGTGAAGGGTCATTTTAAAATTATTTATGTCAGTGATGGCGACAATGTCCGATTTTGGTTGATCCTGTCCATTCGATGGATGCTGCAACCTGGAGATAGGATTTAGTCATCCTTTAAATTCAGGTTTGAGCAAAGTTCTGTTGTTAATCATTATGTCTGGTAAGTAACAGGCTAAACATACATGAATTTTTGGTAACTTGTTATAGATGCTTCTGAGGTTTAGGAGGCTAGTTCCTCTTTTAATGAGACAAAGACATTCTGAGGTTTAGGAAGCTAGTTCCTCTTTTAATGAGACAAAGACAGGGTGTAATAGGCTTTGGAAAACTGGGTAAGTAATGAAATATCTGATTTTGTAGTGCTAGATATGAGGTGCGGCTGTTGAGTAGTACCTCAGTTTGGATGGCTATCATCACTGAGGTATAGTGTTGTTATGGAGTGGTGATTAGCACAGATGAATTTATATTAATATTTTGGTCTACTGCAACTTTGTGTAATGTGCAGTTGTGACCTATGTATCTGTACCTGAAGCTGTCAATGTACACAGGGATTATAAGAGGAGAGAGAGAAGGAAAGAAGGAGAGAGACAGAGAATGTAGCACTGAAGTGAGAGAAATAAATGTCTAATAAAGTTGATAGCACTGGCAGAGAAAAATTATGTGTAAAAGCAATGTGGAGAGAATAAGGCAGTATCTGGAGGGAGTGTTTAGCTAGCGGGTTACAGTGAAAGATAAATTGTGACAGATTGAAAGTGATGTTTTCAGATATTTTGGATGAACGTTTGCTGTGAGCAGAAAAAAATAGAGCATGCCGGTTGCAGTTAACCTAATCAATAAGGCTCCATCTAAGGAGGGGTGGCTTTAGATAGACTTTATCCAAAGTCCAATGTCTCTGTGAGCTCTCTAGGAATACATAGTGTCACTACTATATAATAGTATCACATAAACCGTGGTACATAAACAGCAAATATGGTAAGGCTGGAAGCTGCTATCCTGTCATATCTTTACTTGTATATAACAGTGTTGAAAGTGCCTCTGGTCACACTCTGTATATCTGCTTCTTCAGAATGGGGAGTGTGGGTGATGGCAATTAGAGGAAAAATAGTAATTGAGAAAGGTTAGAATATCATGAATATGAGAGGTTAAAGTATCACAAATATGTCACAGAAGATGCATTATTACATAAGTAAAGACAGATCTGGCAAGATAGTACATTTTGTTGTCTGTCCTTGCAGTCCTGCAGAAAGGTCTTATGATATTTATTGAAATGCTACCAAAAGGTAAACCTTCAATAGGTATAAGGGTATAGCACAAGTTATATTATTTACAGTCACCTAGACAAACTCTAAGTAACAAGCATAACAAATGGTGGTTACATAAAGTAACAACAGAGAGATTGTCAACTTACTGATGCTCTCCTCACAAATACTGCTTTACCACAGCACATGTCTAATATTATGATGCTGTACAACAGCCCCTGCTTTGTTTACATTTGTTGCCAACACATGCCATTTCACTCACTGAGCAGAATTTGTTCCATCATGCACAGCTTGTAAGGACAGGTTTTAATTTAATTTAAAAACAATATTATACTTGCAGCCACCAACAGCTTTAGCTGTGATAAACCAGTTATTTACATTGCATTAACATCCTTGATAATAGCTTTGGGTTAGCTGTTTGTAGAGCAGTAATTTTGGTTGCACATGGACAAAAATATAGTTGCACTGCACAAAGCATGCAGTGGAGAACACTTCACAAAAAACTACATTTAAATCATAATGTAATTCCTATACATCTCTCTCTCTCTCTAAATATATATATATATATATATATATATATATATATATATATATATATATATATATATATGTATAGCTATAGATAGATATAGATATATATGTACTGTATATGACAACAATGCATTTATGCATATATATATATATATATATATATATATATATATATATATATATACATACATGTATATACATACACACACACACACACACACACACACACACACACACACACACACACACACACATGTATATGATACTCAGTAGGTGAAAATGGGCATTGACCTTAAAGGGTTAAGAAATGCATTCCTGTTCATACTCTGTAATATAAAATTGATGGCTTCCTTATTCTTGAATTTGAGAGAGTTTACTCTTCATCTGGATCTATTGGCTTTAGTTGCTGGTGGAAAGATTTCCGTATCTATTACTGGTGGTCTAACAGGAAATTCAGGGCTAAGATTACTGGATAGATTGATTACAGCCAATCATTAGTTCAAAAGCAGCATTAATTCATACTTTTGATATTTTGCATTGTAAGGAATAAGTACAGCTACCTGTGATTATATTCATTATCTGCTGCACTTCCATAAGTTTAATGGAGGTGTTTTATAACACTAATATTTTAAACACCTTGACATTCTCTTCAGATGCAGGCCAGAACTAAATACAGTGTGCTTAGGGTGACACTGAAATCTGAGACAATCAACATTGAGTCATTTGTTGATTTAAGCCACCATGAGGAATAAAATGACAAAGAAAAAAATGTTGGTCTGTCATCATTTGAGCCATGCATATTTGTTCATATTATCATCTCTTTGGTCGTTCTGAACTTTAACAGATATCAGAACCACACATTTCAGTGAAGAGGCTGTGTTTTTAACAAAACACCTTAACCACTCAAAAGCATAAAATCTGAGTGTGAGAATGGGAATGGAAACATTACAATATGTTTCTGCTGAAGTTAGATCTCTTGGTTTCAAGGCAATATGTTTAAGCGAACAGTCCATTGCTACTGCAAGATTTTCTGCTGTTCCCCTAGAGACACATAGAAATTCCTTAATTGTTTTCAGTGAAGAGGCTGTGTTTTTAACAAAACACCTTAACCACTCAAAAGCGTAAAATCTGAGTGTGAGAATGGGAATGGAAACATTACAATATGTTTCTGCTGAAGTTAGATCTCTTGGTTTCAAGGCAATATGTTTAAGTGAACAGTCCATTGCTACTGCAAGATTTTCTGCTGTTCCCCTAGAGACACATAGAAATTCCTTAATTGTTTTCAGTGCTAGGTACTCTGAAGTTTTACACAAAATATGCAGTTTATAGTTTGTAATGAAGCAAATGTGATAAAACAGCAAGACTGATTTTAAAGCACATCCTGCTAAAGCTAATTAACCCTAAAGTTTAACAACTAATGACTCAAATTATTGCCCTAATTTGGCTGACTCTCTGTTGGTAGTATCAAGTTTAAGAGTAAATTATTCTCAATAAATTTGTTAAATTGAAGAGAAATCTAAATGGTTTTGACAATCTATATTATTCAACCACAAAATGTAGCTGAAAACTTGCAATGTTAGAAAAAACTCTATATAATCTAAACTCAAACAAGAAAATGAAAAGAAGAATATTACTAATCCTTAGTTGGTGATAAACTCCATCTTGCTTTTTATAGACAGGCTATGTCCTTTTCATCAGGATGTCAGTTTCCTATGTCTGCAAGCACTATAGCGGAATGTTCAGGAACTCTGTGAAGACATTTTTTTTTTTAGCATTGATGATTATCATTCACTTCCTGTTGTTGATGCAAAACTTGCTGATTTAGGTTACTATTGGACATGGGTAATCTTCATAGACACTTCTAATATGTTGTTGATAACAGTTTCCTAAGATGCAAGGAGTTGCAGTGTGCTTCCCTCAGTGAATTATCGATTCACTTTTACTCGCTACATACTACCTAGGATTGTTTATATCCCTAGACAGCCATATTTACATAACTTCCTCCTTGGTAACATTTATCTTGTCTTGGTATCAGGCTGTTTCTCATAGATTTTAGGTGAAGATTTTATAGTGCCACCTGTTAATTTCTTTCTATGGGCGTACAATACTAAAGTGAAATTGAATTGATGGTATTCTCTAAAAAAGCAACCTGTACTGACTAGACATTTTCCTTTGCTGCTAATGTTGGGAAGGGGTATTTGGGTTGGGGAATGCTTCTGAAAATCTAGATTACATAAAAAAGTTAACTTCTGATGGAAGTTCAAATAAGCAACTACTACCGCTTAATGCAATGAATAATGCACTTTGAAATCTAATTGTGAACAGTATTCCAATTATGCACAAGAGACGTCTAAGAAGGCTTTCTGTCAACACTTACAGTAATTAGTCCAGGTGCAAGTTAATGGCATTTTCAGCCCACTTAAATGATTTGAGTCCATTGCACCTCCTAGTAACTTTTGTCAATTTTAAGAGTTCTGCACCTTGCTGGAGTTCTTGCTATGCTGGAAAGAGATAAGTTTGATATTTGTCAACATCTTTTAATATTGCTGGGCAGCTTGGTTAATCATTTTGAGTTGAAGTTCAACCTTTGCAACAAAGTCTTAAAGAATATATTACCTATAAAATCTAGTACTCTTCTGGATTTCCTAACCCATATGCCAGTCCTTCAAAGATTATTTTTAGTAGGTTAATGTGTCCTTTACACATCACCAGTAACTTAATCCATTTATTAAAGCAGTTCCTGTGCCATTTTGTAGTCAGGCATTTTTTCATTGTTAAATAACCTTCAGAGATAATTAATCAAGAAATGTGCTGCTTCTTGACTTGTTAAGAAAATAAAATCATTATTATCTTTAAGGAAATGAGAATTATTCACTTATGCTGTTGCACTATTGGTAGCAAGCTTTACCCTCATCTAATGTCTTGCTGCAACTCTAGAAGTACATGATGCTAATTAGTTACTCAACTGCTTTCGCAAAACAGTAAGTAGAGATAACAGAAAATAATTCCATTAATGTAAAACTTAAAAAAGAAAGAAAGAAAAGAAAAGAATGTTAAATAATCAAGGGAAACCAGTGCAAATATAACCTGAATCTGAAGTCTTCAAGTTGAGTAGCACATGTAGGTTCTTCTATTAATAAAAAAGTATTACAACCACAGCTGTGTCATCTTGTGTTGATTAATATTGTATCAGTTGTGTAAACTATATCTTCTCAAATGTAAGCTCATTTTAGACACAGTAACAAAACAACATGCATTATATCTTCTTCAATATCTGAAAGTGGGCAGTACAATATTGGTGGTTAACTAATTAATCATCAAATTATACTCCCCAAAAAACTCTTTCTTTTAAATGGGGTAAAATCTAAAGCAAACAGTTGTATCTTTTTTTATTTGTGTTTTAATGGAGCAGAAGATTCAAAATTTGCACTTGAGAGATTGTCTCCTTTCTTACCATGTATGTCTTCAAAATGTGGAAACATAGAAGTAGCAGAAGCTCTGTTCCTTAGAATACAGCTTAAAGGATGAACATCTCAGATTTCTGCCTTCCTTTACTTCAGACAATTATTAACCTAATTCTTATGAAAAGGACAAGGTTGCTTGGTCCATGTCAGATTTACTCTCATAATACTGATGACTTGTCCACAGAAGTGATTGGGAAGGAGAGGAAAATTCATCCTACAAACATTTTCTGAAGGTAATTCATCCAACAAGAATGAATCAAAAAGATGTATATCAAAAATAGGTAGTATTGAATACTATTATAGACAAAATATAACATGAAATCAGTGGTATAACCCCAATTCCTGGAACTGTATATCAGCTCCTCCACATGTATAACATTCTACCCTACATACTGCCATATCTCTCAGTTCCAGACATTAAACACAGGTACAAACACCTCTAAAAAGTAAGTAAATCCAAGCAAAAGTATGGGCATCTAATTAGCATACAATTTGAATACTAAATAGCATACAACTCTTTCCATTTCTAGTAGGAATGTGGGATACTACTCAGAAACATATTTCAAAAACATAGTAACAAAAATGATAAAAAAATAAGCACAGTACCTAATAAATGGTGCAAAATCAGTAGACTTTAATCACTGTAACACAAAATCCTGCATTACAAGATCATTTATTTTGTTTCTGAAAAAGGGAGATGTAAGATGTTTGCCTTTTTTATTTAAATTATTAGCACCACTAATATGTTGGTCATGTAGTGTAGTTTTCTTTCAATAGAATACTTCAGATCTCACATGTGATGAGGGAGGATTAAGAAAATTATGTAAAGGGATAAATCAAGCTCAAAGACAGGGACATACTTCCAAAAATGGGTGCATTATGTGCAGGCCTGAAAATAGGAACATTCCATTAAAATAGGGACATTTGAGAAGTGTGCATACTATACATTTTCAGACAGTATACCCTTTCATTTTTAATTAATAAAAAAATCTGAGATGACAGATGTAATTAAAAATCTATTTACACAAACATTCACAAACATTTAACAAAGTGCATAAAAGCAAACATAAACACCATTAAATTTTCATTTAAAAAAGTTGAATTCTAGCCAACTCCAGTGACAGAGGGATAAAGCCTTGATGTTGATCCAGATGTCCAGAGCAAAATTAGTGGCTCGGGAATATGATGAAATGACATGGGGAGGATGGTTGTATCTACAACTGGGTGGATGGAGGTGGACTATGTTCATCAAGTGCTACAATCCCTTGGATAAATAAAGGTGACATAAAGGACAGGTCATGGAAGAGAATTCATCCACCAAGGCACATGTATGGTAGTCCTTACCATGGGAGCAACAGATTGTGCAGTCACATGGGAAGGTCACAGTAGCTCCTTTTTGACACATGTTACTTCTCTGCTGCCCAGCAGAGAGGTTAGGACTCATAATAAATAGCCTGATATTGCTGGGATACTAGCAAGGTCACAGATTACTGCTGAGTCTGCTTGCAGGATGACCTTCACCAGTTACTTCTCAACCACAGTAGGGGATACCTAGGTCAAGAGAATGAAAGGCATGATTTATAAGAGAAAGCTTGATGGTCAGTAGGTTCAGCAGGAGAAAGCACATGAAAAAAAAACGCATCTTATTACACGACAAAATCATTACGGAAAATGTATATACTGTGAGGTACGTGACACATTTAAAATTAGAACAGAAAAAAGAGAATAGGGCTGGACAAAGCATGTTTAACTTAATAGGCTTTAATCATTGACTGATGAGGTGGCAGATGGGGTGTAAAAGTATGCAGATTATAACATAACTAGCAATGATATGTTTACTCTTACTTTTGCATACATGAAGGTCTGGATTAAGATCTTTGGCTTAATATAATAAAAACATTTAAGTGTAAACTAGCAAAGAAAAGAAAAGTGAATGTAATGAAAAGTTTTCATTTAGCAACACATATTCAGCATGACTTTAGAAGCCTGCATTTTATTTCCTAGGTTTCCATAGAGACAAGCTGATTATAGGGCAATAATAAGCCAGTGCATTGGTTTATTTGAGGCTAAAGGTTAATGTTTTCTAAAAGCATGCAATGTTTTTTATATCTAGGAGGGGATTAAAAATAAAAAAAGAAGAGACAGCAATTAGTGTAAGTAGGAGCACGGCAGTAACATATGTCTTAGCATGGATAACCTTCACTTTAGGTCAGATAATGCCTGTGTGTGCAGCTGTCTATTTGGGACAATATTTCCTATTAGGAGGGCTAAACTTCATCAATTGAAGATGTTCATGGCTTTGTATTTGTATTAATAGGTTATGGGGATGTTCTAGGGAAGTGTGTTTTTGAGAGAGTTTTCATTAAAACAAAAAGTCTTGAAAAATGTGACATAGGTTCAAATGGAAAGGACAAACATAACTGTATAAAAGATCAACCTATCAAATATTATTCAGTGCATTACAAAGCTGGAAATAGACATCTAAAAAGCTGGGTGGGAATAATAACTTTTTATTATAATGGTGACACTTTCCATATTATCTTGGAATTTAAATGGTCTCACAGGTATAGACAAAAAGGAAAATGTATTAAATTACATTAAGAAATGCAGAATGGGGAGCGTGGCTAGGATGCTGAACTGATAGCTACACTTCATTTCAGCTCTCTTACCTCATTGCTATTCCTGACAAGGATTTTACAAAAAATATTTAATTTGAAGAAATATTTACTACTAACTTATTTTTAACAACTTTGAGCATCTACAGGAGAATTTTCATTGTCAGAACTTTAATAATTCCTGTCAAATTAATTACTGGCAAATCAGCACCAATATCAGCTTTACAATATGAGTCATCTTAGGAATTCAGCCCAAGACTCTTCTCTCAAAAAGGATCTACAATCTCTTATAACAAATATACAGGAACTCACAATTAAAATTGACAAGATGGACAATAAAATAGATACTTTTAAAGAAAAGTGCTCATAACAACTAGAAAAACTTCAGGAAATGTTTACTCAGCAAAAAGGACAGATATCACTTATTGAACAGTCACTAAATGATATTGACACCAGAGTCCAAATAGAAGAACAACAAACTGAATTCTTATTACAAAAGAATACATATTTACTAGAAAATATTGATGATATGGAAAATCGAACAAGAAGAAATAATATCCAAATATATGGTCTACCAGAAAAATCTGGAGGGGACAATATGATAAACTTTCTTACCACCTGGATACCAAATGTAGTAAAATTACCTGAAGATCTTTCATATGGTATAGAACGTGCACATAGATCACTAGTAACACCTTGAAATACTTCTCCAAATAAGAACAAACCAAGGTCCATAATTGTGAGACTTTTTTCTACACAAGATAAAGATCTGATATTAAGAAATGCTTGGGCAAATTCTCCCATCAAATACAATGATACATTAATCAGATTTGACAATGATTACTCTATAAAGGTGGTTTCAAAAAGAAAGGAATTTCTACAAATAATAAAAGCCTTGAAGAAGAAGCAATTCAAAACCCATCTTTTATTTCCAGCAAGACTGAGAATTTTCCTACCAAATAGAATAAAAGTATTTGAAACAGTAGACTCAGCAATAAAATACCTTACCAATAATAACATCCTAACACAAGGAGAATCTATGGACTGGGCAATTAGTACTCCAAAGAGAAATGCTGAAGTAAACAACTGAAAGACTGTTGAACAAAAAAAAAAAAAAAACTGAAGGACAAATAATCTTATATGTTTTATATTCTGTAAAAGTTTAAATAATAATACAAACAAAAGAAAAGTTCTTTATGTCTTCAACTCAATCTGAAACAGGTACTGTTTTCTATTATACTTTAAATGTTAAAGTTAATATAAATTCAAATACATTTAAATCAATCACTCAAGTATATTAAGCATAATTCAAATATTACTTCATTTTTTATTATTTATCCATCTAATATATTAATTTTCTTAAAGAGATTAATCAACACATACCAAAGTTCTCAATATTTTTATGTTTGTTTTCTTCTCTGTTACATATAAAGTCTTCATTAACATATGCTGTTCTATTTAGTTCATAGTTGTATTTTTTAATAGAAATAGTAAGTCCTGTTGTAAACTTTATCAGTTATATCTCTGACTACATATTTTTCTAAAAAGATAAAAGTGTTTCTTGTTTGGGTAAACAGCAGAGATGGGAGGGAATGTGTCATGATTAATACGAAGTGTTTCAGTTTGGCATTATCATAAGACTAATTTAAATAGTCTTCAAACTGTTTTATTTTGGTAGATTTGTCTGTGTTGATGTAGAGTAAGGCAGAATTTGCTCTCTGTGGTGTTTTGTGGCTTCAAGCCGAATATGATGTGGTTTTGGACATCCGGAGTTCAGTGACAGTTATGCCGATGTTTAAATGTCCTGCTATGTTCTGCCCTGTGATAGTGTATATCATAGTATGCTTGAAATGCATTTTCTGTAATGTGAAATCTATAGAGCAGGCTAGAGCAGTCACGTGAATAGTAGTTAATCTTGCCAGAATTAAAAAAAAAAAAAAAAAAAAACACATACCCTTTCCCGCTTGGTTCTCGAGACAGTCTTACAGTCACGAATGGTATTAGAAGCACAAGCTCCATATATTGTTGACATTTTTCACATTTTTGCTTATGTGCATCATCCCCTGGCTTTATCTAACTGACGCTCATCCAGGAAGCATGCTCGTTTCCTTTTTTAAAATAACATGACCATTATTTATACATCTATGACCACAAGACATTCCTTGGTGCTTTTCCGTTGCTGGGGCAACGATATAGTTGTGGCACTGAAAATTATCAGGAACCACAATGTTTTTATGTATTCTATGTTTATATTAAGTGCTTTTCACCTTATTTTACAAATGCAGAGATGCACTAATTTCTTAACTGTACAGAGAAAAGCATTTTGAGAGAAGTATGCAGTTTTAAAACAAATGCAGAGATATATACATTAGTAAGACAATACATTTTTAAACTACAATCTCGATCTTCATAAATTAGCATTTCCTTAAGCCTTTCTTGAATTGTCCATGTTCTGGATGACACTAATATTGCATTCTCTCTGCATACTTTCATTTTAAACTCCACCCTCACTCACCACCCAGATCGTGTGTTCATAGTATACATGTTCCTTTCTCCTCTATTTTTTAATGTCTATATGATAACTTTTTATCACAAAATTGGTCTGCTAGCTGACATAACATTTTTATCCTCTCTATTCCCCTTCCCCTAAATTGCCTCTGTAGTTATCACAAAGTTGCAATAGGCGTACATGCATACAAGAACACCTGAGGGAGAATCAATTCATTCTGCTGCTGTAAGATGCTGTAAATGTCTTACTTCACCAATATAGAGAGTTAAAGCAATCTTCACTGACACTAGATATGGGGGTGAATAATGGGTTTATTAAATGAGCCTGAGAAGCAAATCAAAAGCTGATGACTTTCTGTGTAGTTCATTTTACACAGAAAAGCAACAGAAATGTAATGTCACTCAACAGAAAGGAACTTAATGTTGGTTTGTATATGAAATAACAAAAAAGTAGATTTCACTGGTTATCAATGAATAATATATACGTCTTTATTTATTTATTTGTGTTTTGATAATTAATAACAAATAAGGTTTTAATTAGTTATGTATATATGTATGCATCTATGTTTGTATATTTATATTGCTTTTTTGACAGTGAAACTCTGAATGGGTAGAACCCCCCCTACTTTTTCAATGGAGAAAAAATATATGATTTGACTATCACTGATTGTTGGAGCCTGCCAGGTCTTTTCTTCAGATGACCAGTTTAGCAAATTCAGTTTAGTTACAGGAGTTGAATGGGTGATAGCTCAATTGCCTTCTTCTTTCCTATGTCCCAAACATTCAAAAAATAAATTCTCATGCTAATAACATGACTATAAAATGTTGTATTTGCCTTTCACCCAAAATGCTCTGGTGACACATTCATTAAGGAACATCCTTTCTCCATACATGATATTTGTTAAGCACAGAGTATGACTTGCAAAGTAGATATCTGGAAATTCAGCACTGGTGTTCAAATCCTGGGGGCTACTTCTCCCTTTTATACATTAAACATACTCTCCTTACCTAATGGTGATGTGGTTAAATCCAAAAGATGAAAATATAATGGGGGCATTGCAGGCTTTTGTTATGGGCTCATTCCATCCCAGCCACACTAATTCTTCCATAAAACTAAATAATTCATAACCTTGCTATCATTCCTTTTCCTCCAGTTTTAAGACATTAATTAAAACTTGCTTAATTGATTTTGTAGTCAGAGACTCATCTATCTGTCAATTGTTCAGATTTTCACAGAGTGTATAATTCTATATATATATTTTTTGTAAAAAATATTGTTGAACATGAGAAAATATTTATTAATACTCTAAACTATTTTGAAATATTACCTTAGTCTAAATGTTTTGTACCTTTTTGAAACCTGATTAGAAACAAGTATTACTGAATTACAATAATATAAAGAGAAAAAGAATACACATATATTTTAGCTGATTATATTATTTTCATATATTACTTAAGTGTCTTTATTTAAAACTAAGAGGATAAGATAAACTGATCCAGACATTATTTGTGAGGGTAGAAAGTTTGTTTGGTTAGATTCACTAACCAAACAAAGAGGTATATTACCTCATAGTGATAGGGAATGGTTTTTAAGGTTAAGAATTACAAGTTCAGAAGTTTTATTGTTATTAATTATCACTTTGGTATCAGTCAGAAACATGCAAAAACTATACAGTAAAAACATTTTTAAATTCTTCATCCAAGATGGAATAAAAAATAAACAATATTTACATAAAATCACATATAAAACAAACTCAAAACAAGGAAATGAAATGTTTGTCCATAAATGTTAATGGTCTTAATAATAGTAATAAAAGAAGAAGCCTATTCAAATACATAAATTTACGTAAACCACAAGTAGTCTTTTTATAAGAGACACACTTATTAGCTAGAGATATAAACAACTTAAATATCAATGATTACACAGTATTAATAAGTTTTCAATATAAAACAAAAAAGAAGAGTAGCTATACTACTTTGCAATACAACTATATTAATAATAACAACTAAAATAATTACTACTCATCAAGATACATCAGGTATGTTTTGTCTAGCTTCAATAGAGTTAAATAAGAGAATCTATACTTTAGTAAATATATATTGGATTCCAGGACTAGGATTAAAAACAGTTAAACAGCACTTTGGAGAGATAATTCATCTAACTAAGGGTAGCCTGATACTGACAGGAGACTTCAACTGTATAATAAATGAAAAAGATACAGATTCTAAATCTAAAAGAAGAAAACAACCTATCTCCAAGGCGCTTTTAAAATTTATAGATACACTATATTTAAAAGATATAAACGAATTTGCAGAACCAGACTCACTAATCTTTTCATTTTATTCTCATAGATACAGAACTAACTCTAGAATAGATAGAATATATGTCGCCAATGACCTAATAACAAAAATTGACAAAAAGTCAAAATTATAAATTGTCACTTATCTGATCATAATGCCATAGTCTTTGAGATAGAACTTACTCCTTTTCATTCAAATCCCATTACTAGGATACCTTCCTATATCACAAAATTGACAGAATTTAAAAAAATTTATGAAGAAACAATCAACAACTTTTTTAGAAAAAAACTACACAGAGGATATTTCAGAAATATATGTCTGGGATTCATTAAAGGTAGTTACATATGGGAAAATACTATCCTGGTGCATAGATAAAAGGAAGTCATGGAATAAAGATATGCTAGACTTACAAAACAAAGCAGACTAATTGAAACTGGAAATAAAAAAGGGCAATACTACTCAAGTTCAAGAACTTAAACAAATCAATAAGATATGCCCCTACAGAGGGAATACCCTTCAGAATTAATAATGGATATACAAAGGGAAGTATGTAGTAATAGACATGGGAAATTTAAACCCGTTTTGGGGACTGGACCAATACCAATAAATGTGTCAACAGGGTTAGAGGAAGGCGATACAGGCTCTACACATAATAATATTTTTATTACTAACTTTAGTGCTAATGCCCATGTTATTAGAAACATAGTTGAAGGTGAATGAGCCAGATGTAATGAATATACAGATTTGCGTAACCTAAAAGGAAAAACTATTAAAACGTTTTTTCGGAAAGGGTCCAATATAAAGAATTTATTTGAAGGCAACAACCTTCTTTTTACATTTTCCAATAAATCCAAGGGAACATATAAATGTGGGGCATGCCCACAATTTAAATACATTTTACAACAACAGAAAGTATTTATTACAGCTAGGAAGAAATGGATAGTTGCCTTCAATTATTCCAATTGCAACTCCCAGGGGCTAGTCTATGTTGCCCTATGTAAAGAGTGTGAAGGATTTTACATAGGAAAGACCAAGAGAACCCAGAAACATGGGATATATGAACATATCAATGATATCCAGAAGGATACTTCCAGAAATGCTTTATTCAAACACACTCTTTTATGCCTCCAAGCAAAATTTCACTTTTTTGTGGGAGAAATGGTGCCCAGGGAGCCTAGGGGAGGCCCTTGGGAAACTAAACTGGAATTTAGAGAAACATACTGGCAAGTGGTATTTGAAACCAATAAACATCCGGGCATGAATGAACGCATTTCCATTGTCCCCTTACTTAAGCTCAGATCAGCGAAGTTATAATACAACACTGCTTAACAGGCACAAGGTAGAATTTTAGTTTTGTCTTTATTTGGATGTATTTAATAGCTGGAAAAGGTAGTCCATATGTAATTATTTATTAATTAATTTGTATAAAATATATTTATACTTTTGATATGAAATGACATTTAGGAGTTATGTATTTTTGTATGTGTTTTCAGCATTTTTATATTGAAGAGATGGTTCCATATTTAGTTATATGACAACATGTTCCTTTAATAATTAATTGATTTGTTGATTTAATGGATTCATTAGAAGGGTATAAAAAGGAAGAGAATGTTTTAAGTTTTTTATCTGATGAAGTTCGAGTGATACTCTTACGAAAACGTTCGGTGACATTTAGCAACGTTAATGTATCTTCTGTGAAAACGTGTTGTGGCAGTTTTCCTTATCATTAAACTCTGGATTTTATCTGGTGGTTTCGCCTTTTGTTTTTTGCTAATAGGAAATGTGTCGTGGCCGTTTTTTTGCCTACTTACTGGGTCTAACTGTGGTCCGCTGTATACTACGACTGGCCTTGAGTTGTTTTAGTGATTTTACCAGCTGTACTCCTTTTTGGTTTATTGTTTGCTTCGTGGAGGACAGAGTAGGCAGCACCACACCCGCCAGATGGAATGAGGGCCACAGGGGGTCCAAGGTGGGAGAATTCCGCAAGATTGTGGGAGAACTTACACAACTGATTGACCTACTTATACCAGTTAGTCAAGGAATGTTAACTCCGTTTGCCAAATCTTCCAATTCTTCTAGAAATGGTTCTGACACATTACCATCCAGTTTATTGTTACCCCCGGACAACGGCAATCATGGTATGGCCCGTGGCATACCTTCCGATAAATCCGGAAGCAGTAACACCAATTTTTAGGTTACACCTAACATTTTGCATGTTTCTGATGGCAGTTCTGGAAAATTACCATCTTCACCTCTGGTGCAAGAAAGGAATACACCAGGGGACTTTCAGGACTGGCTTAATCAACATGTACCCTTTCAGTTTCCTGAGGATACTCATTTGAAGTCTGAATCCAATGATACATACAGAGAATTGCTGGACAAATCACAGTCTGCCCTGTTAAGGTACAAGACATTAAATCTAGACAACGTGTATTTACATCAGTGTTTAAGTAAACACATTGTACCCAAGGGATTAAGGATATTTAAATATCCCAACAATGTTGTAGAAGGTAGTGAATTCCATAAAGAGTTGCTGAATATATTTAATGGTTGTGACCTAGAAATTGTTCAAGCCATTATTAGAAACAATGAAAGAGAAATAAGCAAAACTAAGGAATTCATTGATTTATATAATGAGCGAGTCACCTCGGATTTAATTTTCAGTATTGAAACTGAAAAGAATAGATATTATGATATCACGGTCCAAATTGATATGAAATGTGAAGACATTATTAAAAAAAAATACAAAAAGCTTAAATGTGACATCAGAGAATATAATGATGGACTACAATATCCAGCACCCCCACGTAACCATTATAACACATTTAACCAAGGGAGGGTAACCCACCCCAATGCCCCATCCTCCCATATGAGAGATTATGAAAATGTAAGGGAGCATGCGGATGGCCCAGCATTTATTGATAATAATTTCGAGCCCCTTCCACGTAGGTCTGAAAGAATCTGCAATAAGAACTTACATGGGAACAACAACCATTTTTACAGAGGGCAACACCAACAGAGGGGAGGGGGACACAACAGGGTCTGGCAATAGTTTCTGAAATGGAAACCAGTAAAACACAAGGGGAAGGGTATGAAATAGTAACCCAAGCTGGATTTCACATTTTTAATTACAGTCATTTGGAGGTGACACAAGAATTTTTTAATCTATTTACTAAAGGTTTTAAATTTGTACCTAGTCAGAGTAGTAATTTAGTCCAGACTATTTTGGATATCAAAATGTTTGTTAGAAAATTAAATTTGGAAAACATGTTCGGACATAACTCAATGGGAGTCCCAAATAGTGGACCTAGAAAATACAGGATTTTTAATCCCCTAATTCACTCTCAATTAAAACATTTAGAAATTAGTATTGAGAAAAAAATTTGAAATAAAATTAGGGTCAATATGCGAGGGTTGAATCTGGATCAGAATGAATGGATTCTTCTTCAGACCTTGAGAGAAAATTCTAATATTAGGGTCATGGAATCAGACAAGGGTGGGGGTATTATAATTATGGATAAAATCATATATGATTGTAAAATGTATTCAATCTTGCATGATGTTTCAGATATAGCCAGGTGTCAAATAATGAAATTAATATTTCATATAAGAAAATTGACCTGGCCCTAAAGGACTTGTTTGACCAGGGAGTCATAGACTATGACACATATCTATATCTGGAAAACTCCACACCTAGGGTACCCTTGATATTCGGGGTCCCCAAAGGTTCATAAAAATGTATCTAATCCCTCTTAAGACCCATAATAGCATCTCATGGATTCAAGATTTCTCCTTTATCTAAGTATCTAGATTGGAAAATGAAAACTTTGTGGGGTAAGGACATCCATTTGTTAAAAGATTCTTGGGAATTCCTGAGACAGATTACACCTGACTTAAAGGCAGCTAATTTCAAATTTGTCACTATTGACGTCATAGATTTATTTTCTGTTATACCCCATGATATAGGTCTGGCTTGGGTAGAGGAGGCCTTGAGGGGTAGTTCCAAGACCAGTCAAAATTATATTTATATCATCCTAGAACTAGCCGAACTGGTATTGAATAACAACTTTTTATAATTTCAAGGGGAATTTTATAAACACGAATCCGGGGTAGCCATGGGGGCAAATTGTACCCCCATTAATGCTGTTATGGTACTAGCCAAATGGGAAAAGAAATTTATACACAACAGCAAGTATGTTGAGTGTTGGAATTTATACACCCGGTTTCTGGATGATATATGCATTTTCTGGACTGGCACGGACGAAATATTACAGGGATTTATTATTTATATAAATTAGAGTACATCTTTTTCATGTTTTATGCACCAAGTGACTACAGACTTGGTTAATTATTTAGATGTATCCCTACAAGTGACTGAGAATGGGTTTAAATCCAACATATATAGGAAACCCACTATTTCTAATACTTATATTAGATTCACTAGTGCCCATCCATCACACCAAAAAAAGAGTATAATTAAGGGGCAATATGTTCAGGCTTGTTGCATGACTTTCTGCAAAGTAGACTTTTTGGAAGAGTGTGACAAGCTCAAGGAAATGTTCCTGCAGAGGGGAATACCCTTTAGAATTAATAATGGATATACATAAGGAAGTATGTAGTAATAGACATGGGAAATTTAAACCCGTTTTAGGGACTGGACCAATACCAATAAATGTGTCAACAGGGTTAGAGGAAGGCGATACAGGCTCTACACATAATATTTTTATTACTAACTTTAGTGCTAATGCCCATGTTATTAGAAACATAGTTGAAGGTGAATGGGCCAAATTTAATGAATATACAGATTTGCCTAACCTAAAAGGGAAAACTATTAAAACAGTTTTTTGGAAAGGGTCCAATATAAAGAATTTATTAGAAGGCAACAACCTTCTTTCTTCTTTCTACATTTTCCAATAAATCCAAGGGAACAAATAAATATGGGGCATGCCCACAATATAAATACATTTTACAACAACAGAAAGTATTTATAACAGCTAGGAAGAAATGGATAGTTGCCTTCAATTATTCCAATTGTAACTCCCAGGGGTTAGTGTATGTTGCCCTATGTAAAGAGTGTGAAGGATTTTACATAGGAAAGACTGAGAGAACCCTGAAACGCAGGATATATGAACATATGAATGATATCCAGAAGGATAATTCCAGAAACGCTTTATTCAAACACACTCTTTTATACCCCCAAGCAAAATTTCACTTTTTTGTGGTAGAAATGGTGCCCAGAGAGCCTAGGGGTGACCCTTGGGAAACTAAACTGGAATTTAGAGAAACATACTGGCAAGTGGTATTTGAAGCCAATAAACATCCGGGCATGAATGAACACATTTCCATTGTCCCCTTACTTAAGCTCATATCAGCAAAGTTGTAATACAACACTGTTAAACGGGCACTAGGTAGAATTTTGGTTTGTTGTTTATTTGGTTGTATTTAATAGCTGGAAAAGGTAGTCCATATGTAATTATTTATTAATTCATTTGTATAAAATATATTTATACTTTTGAAATAAAATGACATTTAGGAGTTATGTATTTTTGTATGTGTTTTTAGCATTTTTATATTGAAGAGATGGTTCTATATTTAGTTGTATGACAACATGATCCATTAATAATTAATTGATTTGTTGATTTAATGGATTCATTAGAAGGGTATAAAAAGGAAGTGAATGCTTTAAGTTTTTTATCTGATGAAGTTCGAGTGATACTCTTACAAAAACGTTTGGTGACATTTAGCAACATTAATGTAACTTCTGTGAAAATGTGTTGTGGCAGTTTTCCTTATCAATAAACTCTGGATTTTATCTGGTGGTTTTGCATTTTGTTTTTTGCTAATAGGAAACGTGTCATGGCCATTTCCTTGCCTACTTACTGGGCTAACTGTGGTCCGCTGCATACTACAACTGGCCTTGTGTTGTTTTAGTGATTTTTACCAGCTGAACTCCTTTTTGGTTTATTGTTTGCTTCATGGACGACAGTGCAGGCTGTACCACACCCACCGGACAAAATGAAGGCCACAGGGCATCCGAGGTGGGAGAATACCGCAATATTGCGGGACAACTTACACAACTGATAGAGCTACTTACACCAGTTAGTCAAGGATTGTTAACTATGTTTGCCAAATCTTCCAATTCTTCTATAAATGGTTCTGACACATTACCATCCCGTTTATTGTTACCCCCGGGACACGGCAATCATGGTATGGCCCATGGCATACCTTCCGATAACTCCGGAAGCAGTAACACCAATTTTTAGGTTACACCTAACATTTTGTGTTTTTCTGATGGCAGTTCTGTCGGATTACCATCTTCACTTCAGGTGCAAGAAAGGAATACACCAGGGGGCTTTCAGGACTGGCTTAATCAACATGTACCCTTTCAGTTTCCTGAGGACACTCATTCGAAGTCTGAATCCAGTGATACATACAGAGAATTGCTGGACAAATCACAGTCTGCCCTGTTAAGGTACAAGACATTAAATCTAGGCAACGTGTATTTACATCAGTGTTTAAGTAAACATATTGTACCCAAGGGATTAAGGATATTTAAATATCCCAACAATGTTGAAGAAGGTAGTGAATTCCATAAAGAGTTGTTGAATATTTTTAATGGTTGTGGCCTAGAAATTGTTCAAGCCATTATTAGAAACAATGAAAGAGAAATAAGCAAAACTAAGGAATTAATTGATTTATATAATGAGTGAGTCACCTCGGATTTAATTTTCAGTATTGAAACAGAAAAGAATAGATATTACGATATCACGGTCCAAATTGATAAGAAATGTGAAGACATTATTAAAAAAAAATACAAAAAGCTTAAACGTGACATCAGAGAATATAATGATGGACTACAATATCCAGCACCACCACGTAACCATTATAACACATTTAACCAAGGGAGGGTAACCCACCCCAATGCCCCGTCCTCCCATATGAGAGATTATGAAAATGTAAGGAAGCATGTGGATGGCCTGGAATTTATTGATAATAATCTCGAGCCCCTTCCACATAGGTCTGAAAGAATTCGCAATAAGAACTTACATGGGAACAACAGCCATTTTTACAGGGGGCAACACCAACAGAGGGGAGGGGGACACAACAGGGCCTGACAATAGTTTCTGAACTGGAAACCAGTAAAACACAAGGGGAATGGTATGAAACAGTAACCCAAGCTGGATTTCACATTTTTAATTACAGTCATTTGAAGGTGACACAAGAATTGTTTAATCTGTTTACTAAAGGTTTTAAATTTGTACCTAGTCAGAGTAGTAATTTAGCCCAGACTATTTTGGATGTCAAAATAATGGTTAGAAAATTAAATATGGAAAACATGTTCGAACATAATTCGATGGGAATCCCAAATAGTGGACCGAGAAACTACAGTATTTTTAATCCCCCAATTCACCCTCAATTAAAACATTTAGAAATTAGTATTGAGAAAAAAATTAGAAATAAAATTAGGGTCAATATGCGAGGGTCGAATCTGGAGGAGAATGAATGGATTCTACTTCAAACCTTGAGAGAAAATTCTAATATTAGGGTCATGGAACCAGACAAGGGTGGGGGTATTATAATTATGGATAAAATCATATATGATTGTAAAATGTATTCCATCTTGCATGATGTTTCCAGATATAGCCAGGTGTCAATTAATGAAATTAATATTTCATATAAGAAAATTGACCTGGCCCTAAAGGACTTGTTTGACCAGGGAGTCATAGACAATGACACATATCTATATCTGGAAAACTCCACACCTAGGGTACCCTCGATATTCGGGGTCCCCAAGGTTCAAAAAATGTATCTAATCCCCCCTTAAGACCCATAGTATCATCTCAAGGATTCAAGATTTCTCCTTTATCTAAGTTTCTAGATTGGAAAATGAAAACTTTGTGGGGTAACAACACCCATTTGTTAAAAGATTCTTGGGAATTCCTGAGACAGATTACACCTGACTTAAAGGCAGCTAATTTCAAATTTGTCACTATTGACGTCATAGATTTATTTTCCGTTATACCCCATGAGATAGGTCTGCCTTGGGTAGAGGAGGCCTTGAGGGGTAGTTCCAAGGCCAGTCAAAATTATATTTATATTATCCTAGAACTAGCCGAACTGGTATTGAATAACAACTTTTTATACTTTTAAGGGGAATTTTATAAACAGGAATCCAGGGTAGCCATGGAGGCCAATTGTGACCCCATTTATGCTGATATGGTACTAGCCATATGGGAAAATAAATTTATACACAACAGCAAGTATGTTAAGTGTTGAAATTTATACACCCAGTTTCTGGATGATATATGCATTTTCTGGACTGGCACGGATGAAATATTACAGGAATTTATTACTTATAAAAATCAGAGTACAGCTTTTTTAAGTTTTATGCACCAAGTGACTACATACTTTGTTAATTATTTAGATGTATCCCTACAAGTGACTGAGAATGGGTTTAAATCCAACATATATAGGAAACCCACTTTTTCTAATACTTATATTAGATTTACTAGTGCCCATCCATCACACCAAAAAAAGACTATAGTTAAGGGGCAATATGTTTGGGCTTGTCGCATGACTTCCTGTGAAGTAGACTTTTTGGAAGAGTGTGACAAGCTCAAGGAAATGTTCCTGCAGAGGGAATACCCTTTAGAATTAATAATGGATATACAAAGGGAAGTATGTAGTAATAGACATGGAAAATTTAAACCCGTTTTAGGGACTGGACCAATACAAATAAATGTGTCAACAGGGTTAGAGGAAGGTGATACAGGCTCTACACATAATAATATTTTTATTACTAACTTTAGTGCTAATGCCCATGTTATTAGAAACCTATTTGAAGGTGAATGGGCCAAATTTAATGAATATACAGATTTGCCTAACCTAAAAGGGAAAACTATTAAAACAGTTTTTCAGAAAGGGTCCAATATAAAGAATTTATTAGAAGGCAACGACCTTCTTTCTACATTTTCCAATAAATCCAAGGGAACATATAAATGTGGGACATGCCCACAATGTAAATACATTTTACAACAACAGAAAATATTTATTACAGCTAGGAAGAAATGGATAGTTGCCTTCAATTATTCCAATTGTAACTCCCAGGAGCTAGTGTATGTTGCCCTATGTAAAGAGTGTGAAGGATTTTACATAGGAAAGACCGAGAGAACCCTGAAATGCAGGCTATATGAACATATGAATAATATCCAGAAGGGTAATTCCAGAAACGCTTTATTCAAACACACTCTTTTATGCCCCCAAACAAAATTTCACTTTTTTGTGGTAGAAATGGTGCTCAGAGAGCCATGGGGAGGCCCTTGGGAAACTAAACTGGAATTTAGAGAAACATACTGGCAAGTGGTATTTGAAGCCAATAAACATCCGGGCATGAATGAAGACATTTCCATTGTCCCTTTACTTAAGCTCTGATCAGCGAAGTTATAATACAACACTGTTAAATGGGCACTAGGCAGAATTTTAGTTCTGTGTTTATTTGGTTATATTTAATAGATGGAAAAGGTAGTCCATATGTAATTATTTATTAATTCATTTGTATAAAATATATTTATACTTTTGATATGAAATGACATTTAGGAGTTATGTATTTTTGTATGTGTTTTTAGCATTTTTATATTGAAGAGATGGTTCTATATTTAGTTGTATGACAACATGTTCCTTTAATAATTAATTGAGTTGTTGATTTATTGGATTCATTAGAAGGGTATAAAAAGGAAGTGAATGCTTTAAGTTTATAATCTGATGAAGTTCAAGTGATACTCTTACAAAATCATTTGGTGACATTTAGCAACATTAATGTATGTTCTGTGAAAATGTGTTGTGGCAGTTTTCCTTATCATTAAACTCTGGATTTTATCTGGTGGTTTCGCCTTTTGTTTTTTGCTAATAGTAAATGTGTCGTGGCCGTTTCCTTGCCTACTTACTGGGTCTAACTGTGGTCCGCTGCATACTACGACTGGCCTTGTATTGTTTTAGTGATTTTACCAGCTGCACCCCTTTTTGGTTTATTGTTTGCTTCGTGGAGGACAGTGTAGGCAGTACCACACCCACCAGGTGGAATGAGGGCCACAGGGGGTCCAAGGTGGGAGAATTCCGCAAGATTGCGAGACAACTTACACAACTGATTGACCTACTTATACCAGTAAGTCAAGGATTGTTAACTATGTTTGCCAAATCTTCCAATTCTTCTAGAAATGGTTCTGACACATTACCATCCAGTTTATTGTTACCCCCGGACAATGGCAATCATGGTATGGCCTGTGGCATACCTTCCGATAAATCCGGAAGCAGCAACACCAATTTTTAGGATACACCTAACATTTTGCATGTTTCTGATGGCAGTTCTGGTAGATTACCATCTTCACTTCTGGTGCAAGAAAGGAATACACCAGGGGACTTTCAGGACTGGCTTAAGCAACATGTACCCTTTCAGTTTTCTGAGAACACTCATTTGAAGTCTGAATCCAATGATACATACAGAGAATTGCTGGACAAATCACAGTCTGCCCTGTTAAGGTACAAGACATTAAATCTAGACAACATGTATTTACATCAGTGTTTAAGTAAACACATTGTACCAAAGGGATTAAGGATACTTAAATATCCCAACAATGTTGTAGAAGGTAGTGAATTCCATAAAGAGTTGTTGAATATTTTTAATGGTTGTGGTCTAGAAATTGTTCAAGCCATTATTAGAAACAATGAAAGATAAATAAGCAAAACTAAGGAATTCATTGATTTATATAATGAGTGAGTCACCTCGGATTTAATTTTCAGTATTGAAACTGAAAAGAATAGATATTACGAAATCATGGTCCAAATTGATAAGAAATGTGAAGACATTATTAAAAAAAATACAAAAAGCTTCAACGTGACATCAGAGAATATAATGATGGACTACAATATCCAGCACCCCCACGTAACCATTATAACACATTTAACCAAGGGAGGGTAGCCCACCCCAATACACCATCCTCCCATATGAGAGATTATGAAAATGTAAGGGAGCATGCGGATGGCCCGGAATTTATTGATAATAATCTCGAGCCCCTTCCACGTAGGTCTGAAAGAATCTGCAATAAGAACTTACATGGGAACAACAGCCATTTTTACAGGGGGCAACACCAACAGAGGGGAGGGGGACACAACAGGGCCTGACAATAGTTTCTGAATTGGAAACCAGTAAAACACAAGGGGAAGGGTATGAAATAGTAACCCAAGCTGGATTTCACATTTTTAATTACAGTCATTTGGAAGTGGCACAAGAATTTTTTAATCTATTTACTAAAGGTTTTAAATTTGTACCTAGTCAGAGTAATAATTTAGCCCAGACTATTTTGGATGTCAAAATGTTTGTTAAAAATTTAAATTTGGAAAACATGTTTGGACATAACTCGAAGGGAATCCCAAATAGTGGACCTAGAAAATACAGTATTTTTAATCCCCTTATTCACCCTCAATTAAAACCTTTAGAAATTAGTATTGAGAAAAAAATTAGAAATAAAATTAGGGTCAATAAGCCAGAGTCGAATCTGGAGGAGAATGAATGGATTCTTCTTCAAACCTTGAGAGAAAATTCTAATATTAGGGTCATGGAACCAGACAAGGGTGCGGGTATTATAATTATGGATAAAATCATATATGATTGTAAAATGTATTCCATCTTGCATGATGTTTCAGATATAGCCAGGTGTCATTTAATGAAATTAATATTTCATATAAGAAAATTGACCTGGCCCTAAAGGACTTGTTTGACCAGGGAGTCATAAACTATGACACATATCTATATCTGGAAAACTCCACACCTAGGGTACCCTTGATATTCGGGGTCCCCAAGTTTCTTAAAATGTATCTAATCCCCCCTTAAGACCCATAGTAGCATCTCAAGGATTCAAGATTTCTCCTTTATCTAAGTATCTTGATTGGAAAATGAAAACTTTGTGGGGTAAGGACACCCATTTGTTAAAAGATTATTGGAAATTTCTGAGACAGATTACACCCGACTTAAAGGCAGCTAATTTCAAATTTGTCAGTATTGACGTCATAGATTTATTTTCTGTTATACCCCATGAGATAGGTCTGGCTTGGGTAGAGGAGGCCTTGAGGGGTAGTTCCAAGACCAGTCAAAATTATATTTATATCATCCTAGAACTAGCCGAACTGGTATTGAATAACAACTTTTTATAATTTCAAGGGGAATTTTATAAACACGAATCCGGCGTAGCCATGGGGGCCAATTGTGCACCCATTTATGCTGATATGGTACTAGCCAAATGCGAAAAGAAATTTATATACAACAGCAAGTATGTTGAGTGTTGGAATTTATACACTCGGTTTATGGATGATATATGCATTTTCTGGACTGGCACAGACGAAATATTACAGGAATTTATTATTTATATAAATCAGAGTATATATTTTTTATGCATTATGCACCAAGTGACTAGAGACTTGGTTAATTATTTAGATGTATCCCTACAAGTGACTGAGAATGGGTTTAAATCCAACATATATAGGAAACCCACTATTTCTAATACTTATATTAGATTCACTAGTGCCCATCCATCACACCAAAAAAAGAGTATAGTTAAGGGGCAATATGTTCAGGCTTGTCGCATGATTTTCTGTGAAGTAGACTTTTTGGAAGAGTGTGACAAGATCAAGGAAATGTTCCTGCAGAGGGAATACCCTTTAGAATTAATAATGGATATACAAAGGGAAGTATGTAGTAATAGACATGGGAAATTTAAACCCGTTTTAGGGACTGGACCAATACCAATAAATGTGTCAACAGGATTAGAGGAAGGCGATAGAGGCTCTACACATAATATTTTTATTACTAACATTAGTGCTAATGCCCATGTTATTAGAAACATAGTTGAAGGTGAATGGGCCAAATTTAATGAATATACAGATTTGCCTAACCTAAAAGGGAAAACTATTAAAACAGTTTTTCGGAAAGGATCCAATATAAAGAATTTATTAGAAGGCAACAACCTTCTTTCTTCTTTCTACACTTTCCAATAAATCCAAGGGAACAAATAAATGTGGGGCATGCCCACAATATAAATACATTTTACAACAACAGAAAGTATTTATAACAGCAAGGAAGAAATGGATAGTTGCCTTCAATTATTCCAATTGTAACTCCCAGGGGCTAGTATATGTTGCCCTATGTAAAGAGTGTGAAGGATTTTACATAGGAAAGACTGAGAGAACCCTGAAACGCAGGATATATGAACATATGAATGATATCCAGAAGGATAATTCCAGAAACGCTTTATTCAAACACACTCTTTTACACCCCCAAGCAAAATTTCACTTTTTGTGGTAGAAATGGTGCCCAGAGAGCCTAGAGGTGGCCCTTGGGAAACTAAACTGGAATTTAGAGAAACATACTGGCAAGTGGTATTTGAAGCCAGTAAACATCCGGGCATGAATGAACACATTTCCATTGTCCCCTTACTTAAGCTCATATCAGCGAAGTTGTAATACAACACTGTTAAACGGGTACTAGGCAGAATTTTAGTTCTGTGTTTATTTGGTTGTATTTAATAGCTGGAAAAGGTAGTCCATATGTAATTATTTATTAATTAATTTGTATAAAATATATTTATACTTTTGAAATAAAATGACATTTAGGAGTTATGTATTTTTGTATGTGTTTTTAGCATTTTTATATTGAAGAGATGGTTCTATATTTAGTTGTATGACAACATGATCCGTTAATAATTAATTGATTTGTTGATTTTATGGGTTCATTAGAAGGGTATAAAAAGGAAGTGAATGCTTTAAGTTTTTTATCTGATGAAGTTCGAGTGATACTCTTACAAAAACGTTTGGCGACATTTAGCAACATTAATGTATCGTCTGAGAAAACGTGTTGTGGCAGTTTTCCTTATCAATAAACTCTGGATTTTATCTGGTGGTTTTGCATTTTGTTTTTTGCTAATAGGAAACATGTCGTGGCCGTTTCCTTGCCTACTTACTGGGCTAACTGTGGTCCGCTGCATTCTACAACTGTCCTTGTGTTGTTTTAGTGATTTTTACCAGCTGAACTCCTTTTTGGTTTATTGTTTGCTTCGTGGACGACAGTGCAGGCAGTACCACACCCTCCGGACAGAATGAGGGCCACAGGGCATCCGAGGTGGGAGAATTCCGCAAGATTGCAGGACAACTTACACAACTGATAGACCTACTTACACCAGTTAGTCAAGGATTGTTAACTATGTTTGCTAAATCTTCCAATTCTTCTATAAATGGTTCCGACACATTACCATCCTGTTTATTCTTACCCCCGGGACACGGCAATCATGGTATGGCCCATGGCATACCTTCCGATAACTCCGGAAGCAGTAACACCAATTTTTAGGTTACACTTAACATTTTGCGTTTTTCTGATGGCAGTTCTGTCGGATTACCATCTTCACTTCAGGTGCAAGAAAGGAATACACCAGGGGACTTTCAGGACTGGCTTAATCAACATGTACCCTTTCAGTTTCCTGAGGACACTCATTCGAAGTCTGAATCCAATGATACATACAGAGAATTGCTGGACAAATCACAGTCTGCCCTGTTAAGGTACAAGACATTAAATCTAGGCAACGTATATTTACATCAGTGTTTAAGTAAACATATTGTACCCAAGGGATTAAGGATATTTAAATATCCCAACAATGTTGAAGAAGGTAGTGAATTCCATAAAGAGTTGTTGAATATTTTTAATGGTTGTGGCCTAGAAATTGTTCAAGCCATTATTAGAAACAATGAAAGATAAATAAGCAAAACTAAGGAATTAATTGATTTATATAATGAGTGAGTCACCTCGGATTTAATTTTCAGTATTGAAACGGAAAAGAATAGATATTATGATATCACGGTCCAAATTGATAAGAAATGTGAAGACATTATTAAAAAAAAATACAAAAAGCTTGAACGTGACATCAGAGAATATAATGATGGACTACAATATCCAGCACCACCACGTAACCATTATAACACATTTAACCAAGGGAGGGTAACCCACCCCAATGCCCCATCCTCCCATATGAGAGATTATGAAAATGTAAGGGAGCATGCGGATGGCCCGGAATTTATTGATAATAATCTCGAGCCCCTTCCACGTAGGTCTGAAAGAATCCACAATAAGAACTTACATGGGAACAACAGCCATTTTTACAGGGGGCAACACCAACAGAGGGGAGGGGGACACAACAGGGCCTGACAATAGTTTCTGAATTGGAAACCAGTAAAACACAAGGGGAAGGGTATGAAATAGTATCCCAAGCTGGATTTCACATTTTTAATTACAGTCATTTGGAGGTGACACAAGAATTTTTTAATCTGTTTACTAAAGGTTTTAAATTTGTACCTAGTCAGAGTAGTAATTTAGCCCAGACTATTTTGGATGTCAAAATAATGGTTAGAAAATTAAATATGGAAAACATGTTCGAACATAATTCGATGGGAATCCCAAATAGTGGACCAAGAAACTACAGTATTTTTAATCCCCCTATTCACCCTCAATTAAAACATTTAGAAATTAGTATTGAGAAAAAAATTAGAGATAAAATTAGGGTCAATATGCAAGGGTCGAATCTGGAGGAGAATGAATGGATTCTACTTCAAACCTTGAGAGAAAATTCTAATATTAGGGTCATGGAACCAGACAAGGGTGGGGGTATTATAATTATGGATAAAATCATATATGATTGTAAAATGTATTCCATCTTGCATGATGTTTCCAGATATGGCCAGGTGTCAATTAATGAAATTAATATTTCATATAAGAAAATTGACCTGGCCCTAAAGGACTTGTTTGACCAGGGAGTCATAGACAATGACACATATCTATATCTGGAAAACTCCACACCTAGGGTACCCTCGATATTCGGGGTCCCCAAGGTTCATAAAAATGTATCTAATCCCCCCTTAAGACCCATAGCAGCATCTCAAGGATTCAAGATTTCTCCTTTATCTAAGTTTCTAGATTGGAAAATGAAAACTTTGTGGGGTAACGACACCCATTTGTTAAAAGATTCTTGGGAATTCCTAAGACAGATTACACCTGACTTAAAGGCAGCTAATTTCAAATTTGTCACTATTGACGTCATAGATTTATTTTCCGTTATACCCCATGAGATAGGTCTGGCTTGGGTAGAGGAGGCCTTGAGGGGTAGTTCCAAGGCCAGTCAAAATTATATTTATATTAAAGAAGGAGATTGTATGGCATAGTGGTAGTTTAAGGTAATGTAGTCTTTATTTTCATTCTCTTTCTTGCTTTCTCTCTATTCTTGCTCTTTTTCTATCTTGTTAATAATTCTGTATCTCTCATGCTTCATCCTTTTAGAGAGAGTGTATCATCTGTAATTAGATATTGATGTAAGCACACTTAGTTCAATAGAGGTAAAAGATATGGTGACAATAATAAAGAACATGCAATAAGATGGTTTAAGATGTGTTAAATAATCCATCTTCCTCCCCTTTCCTCCTTTTCTTGTGTGCTCTCTTTCTGTTTCTTTAACCTCTTTATTCTTCTCTTTTTCTTTACTTACTGTTACAAGTGAATGTGCATTATAGTTTTATTTTTAACTGCAATGATTTCGAAATATCAGTATGGTACTTAGTAAGATTATTTTGGAGAAATATAGCTGACTATAATAGTCAGATTATTTAAACAAAATGTATAACAACTGTGTGCTTAGTATGTGAACTGATATTTAAAATGTTATAGAACAAGAAATTATATAGCTTGTATGCTAATGCTGAACATAAAGACTGATAGAAGTGAATTATTCTGACTGTTAGGCACAATTAGTTTATATGTATACTGGGGAAAATGTACAGAGCTGTAGTTACTTGTGTGCAGTGTTTAATAGGGAATGTCTGGTTTAGGCTTTGTAGACGTAGATGTAGTTGGTGTAGGTTTTTTGCATGACATTTTATTGTTAATTAGTAGATTTGGTAGATTAGCTACTCGGGGTGTTCTAAGCAATGTGAAAAGCCTATGTTCATTCTGGTCCAGAGGAATAGTGGATAGGCACTGGGTAGGGATGGGATGGCAGTTTTGCTTCCAAATAATTTATGAAATGCCAACACTTGTCAATCTAAGGTGGACAAAAAAACTAGATATCGATGTACATTTTTAAGTAGCTTTGAATGTGGATAATAGAATCCTGGAATGTTAAAGGACTCCAGAACATGAAAAAAAGGAAGCTGTTTTTGCATCTATTTTTTAAATCAATAGCAGGTTTTATCTTATTACAAGAAATGCATTTGACTAATGACCAGTGGGAGACAATGAAGGATAAGAAATGGATTAGGAAGATTGTGGCGGCGGAAGGGACAACGAATAGTGCTGGGGTAGCAATTATAATTAAGAATCACTTTCAAGGAGAGATTTTGGATGATAAAATAGATAAAGAAGGCAGATGGTGTTTGGTGGTTCTCAAATCCGACTGTCATGATAAACCTATAGTACTTATATGTGTATATGCCCCTAATGTGAACCAACATTATTTTATAACTTCAATTTACTCCATTTTACAGTCATATAATAACTGCTACATAGTGATGGGAGGTGACTGGAACTCATACCAAGATTCTAAACTTGATAAGTTGGGGGCTTCTACAGCTTTTAATAAGCAGGCAATGGTAGCGTTGAAAGAACTGAGAACTGATTTCAAACTGTATGACCCTTTTAAACACACAAACATACAAGCAAAGGCAGAGAACTTTACCTTTTACTCTAGCTGCCATAAAATGTGGTCGAGAATTGACTTTTTTCTAATTTCAGAAGTATTGATTTCACTTGACCCCAGGGTTTCTAATCAAGCTAGGCAGCTCTCTGACCATTCTAAGATAACTTTAACTCTAAATACCAATATTATGAACATTAAAAGCCATCGTGGATATAATTGGTCCTTAAACCCATACTTATTGACCAAAGAGGATATATTACAAGAAGTCAAGGAGATACTTAAACAATTATTATACAATATTCCCCGAAATAGACATCCAATAGATATAGAATGGGCTACAACTAAAACGTTGTTAAGAGGATTATTTATTCAGAAAGCTACATATTATAAAAAATTACAAAATAAGGAACAACTGGATTTGGAAACCAAAATACAACTATTGGACCAGGAGTTGATGAGGAACTATAATGAACAGACAGAAACTGAGTTATTAAGATGTCAGAAAGAGCTGTTTCTACTGCATAATAGAAAATTGACACTTTATGAACAAAGAAGTTTAGTAAAGTATGCAAATCATATTCAAACTCCCTCGAAAGCTTTAGCCCGTATTATTAATCAGACGAAATCAACACGATTAATTACTGAAATAAATCATAACAATACTATATATACTGACAAGGCAGATATCATGAAGATTTTTGAACAAATTTTTAATCAGATGTACGGTGAACAGCAAGCACACTTCCAAGATAAAGATAGGAAAGAATTCCTACAGAAAATTATTTTTCCTAATATTGACAAGGACTCTCATAGAGAATTAATTGCACCGATTACAGTTGAGGAGGTTTTGGAGGCAATTAAGAAATTGAAGCCCCATAAAGCCCCAGGGCCAGATGGTATGACCTCTGAATTCTACAAATCTTTTAGTGGGATTCTGAGCAGCGTACTTTCATAGACTTTTAATTATATCATTCTGAATGGCAGCAATGATCCCCACTTTAATGCCTCAAGGACAATCCTGCTATTGAAGGAGAATAGCGATTCCAAAAATCCAGACAATTACAGGCCCATATCACTGCTGAATATTGACATGAAAATCATGACATCCATTCTAGCTAGTAGACTGAAAAAAGTAATAAATTCGATAATATCAGAGGAACAGGCGGGGTTTATAGATGGGAGACAGACTACGGACAATACATTAACTCTTCATACACTAATTTCTTATGCGAAGTATCAAAATATGAAAATATATGCCCTAATAATTGATGCTCAGAAAGCATTCGACAGAGTTAATCTGGCATATTTATTTGATATATTATCATATTTCAATATACCTCAGGAGTTTATTTCAACGTTAAGGAAATTATACAATAATGCATACACGAGTTTATCTATAAATCATGAATGCTCCAAAAGGATTCAAATCAAAAATGGAACTCGACAGGGATGCCCATTATCTCCCATGTTATTTAATCTGTATTTGGAGCCTTTATTTCTACACATGAAGCAAAATGTCTTTTATAACTCTCCAGTACTTCTTGGGATAAATGTTAGGATGGCTGCCTTTGCAGATGATTTAAATATATATTGTACCACACCGGTTTCTGATACTGAAAAAATACTAACAGCAATACAAAACTTTGAGAGAATTTCTAATTACAAACTAAATTTTAAAAAAACCAAAATATTCCCTTTAAAGACACCCACACCTTTTTCAATTGCTACCATTGATAGGACAAGTAAGAACGAAAGAAAGGATAAAATATCTGGGGATTGCATTCTCAACTGAAAACAGAGATTTCTTTATAAATAATATTAAGGCAACTGGAAACCGAATAACATTGGATTTAAAAAGATGGAGCAAGTTGAAGTTACCGATGATGGCAAGAGCAGCGATTATAAAAATGAATGTTCTTCCCAGAATGCTATATATTTTTAGAGCAGCACAACTCAAAATTACGAAAACATTTTTTAAGCAGTTTCAGATAGGATTGGGGAGATTTCTTTGGGAACCCAGGAAAACGAGAATATCATATGAGAAATTGATGGCCCCCAAAATAGGGGGGGGGTTGGATCTACCGGATTTTGAAATGTACTATTTAGTGATTCAGGCTAATAGGATTTTAAGGGTGTCTTACTTGGACAGTAATAGTAGAAAATGGATACCCAAATGGGTGCTTCTAACTTGTAAACACATAAAAGGAGTGGGAATTAACGTTAAAGCGGTACCATTTTTAAATAATCGAACACTGAACAAATATGATTTAATGGAGCACATTAAGATTTGTGTAACGGCAATTCAAACTCTGTTTGCCTCTTTAAACTTACTAAACTATATGATGGTTTTCCAACCATTTCATGGGAATCCAAACATGACTATTGGTAGTCAACTGATAGATTTAAAGAAATTTCCCCTTATTAAGGATTTAACTGTGCTTGATTTATACCCCTTCTTAGGAGTAGCAGTACATGATATTTTAAAAGAGATGAATCTTCCCATTTCTTATTTAATTATAATGAGGCAGCTAAAAGATCTTGCCATAAATTATTTTAATAGCGCCGAAATAAAAGAAGAGGACTTAGTGATCTCTCGTAATCTGTGGGAAGCCTTGCTACAGGATAGGAAATACATAACCTCAGCGTATAAAGTGATAAAAGAGAGGAAATACAATAATTATATTCTTTTATCGAAATGCTGGAAAGAGAAATTGGTATCCCTAGATGATAGTAAGATATTAGAGGCGTTTAACTTAACATTGAAATCAATATCCCTTCAAAAACTGGTCTTTACTCAACTGATGATATTTAATAATGCGTATTATACTCGTCTTATTCTTCATAAATTTGATTCGAAGAACTCACCCAAATGTCCACAGTGTTTAGATCAGACAGTGGACCTGCTACACATGTTCTGGAGTTGCAAGTGCATTTATAAATTGTGGAACTCATTAAAATTGCAGTTACAAAGAATGGGTTACCAAAACTCAACACTCTCCTGGGAATTTTTGATTCGCCATATCCCCCCGGAGAATTTAGATAAATCAAGGAGGATTGTAATTATGAATATCAGTTTATTAATGAAATTATATATAGCCACAAATTGGTTGAACCCAGCCCAGACATCGTGGGGAAATTTCAGGCTGTTAGCGATTAAGCATATCTTAGCGCATAAATTATTAATCAGTAACAACAAGAAAAGTATAAATAGTATAAAAATATGGGAGCAAATTTTTAAAATTATGTTGGCCTAGAGGTTCTATCCACTTTCTCTCAGGACATACAGTAAGAGAACAAACACAATCTTAGATTAGATAGAGGACGTAGAAATAATACAGATTGTAGGCTTTGGTTTGTTACTATTCTCTTTTAGTTTTTTCGTTTTTTTTTTTTCCTCTACCTGATTAGTAAGGTATCTATTGTTAATGCATGATCTGGACATATGATATGGAGCTAACCATTGGAAGCAATTTTGTACATAATGTAAATAGTGTGTGGATTGTATTATGGTTTTGAAAAATAATAAAAATGATTATCGAAAAAAAAAATTATATTTATATCATCCTAGAACTAGCTGAACTGGTATTGAATAACAACTTTTTATACTTTCAAGGGGAATTTTATAAACAGGAATCCAGGGTAGCCATGGGGGCCAATTGTGCCCCCATTTATGCTGATATGGTACTAGCCATATGGGAAAAGAAATTTATACACAACAGCAAGTATGTTGAGTGTTGAAATTTATACACCCAGTTTCTGGATGATATATGCATTTTCTGGACTGGCACGGATGAAATATTACAGGAATTTATTACTTATAAAAATCAGAGTACAGCTTTTTTAAGTTTTACGCACCAAGTGACTACAGACTTTCTTAATTATTTAGATGTATCCCTACAAGTGACTGAGAATGGGTTTAAATCCAACATATATAGGAAACCCACTTTTTCTAATACTTATATTAGATTTACTAGTGCCCATCCATCACACCAAAAAAAGACTATAGTTAAGGGGCAATATGGTTGGGCTTGTCGCATGACTTCCTGTGAAGTAGACTTTTTGGAAGAGTGTGACAAGCTCAAGGAAATGTTCCTGCAGAGGGAATACCCTTTAGAATTAATAATGGATATAAAAAGGGAAGTATGTAGTAAAAGACATGGAAAATTTAAACCCGTTTTAGGGACTGGACCAATACAAATAAATGTGTCAACAGGGTTAGAGGAAGGTGATACAGGCTCTACACATAATAATATTTTTATTACTAACTTTAGTGCTAATGCCCATGTTATTAGAAACCTAGTTGAAGGTGAATGGGCCAAATTTAATGAGTATACATATTTGCCTAACCTAAAAGGGAAAACTATTAAAACAGTTTTTCAGAAAGGGTCCAATATAAAGAATTTATTAGAAGGCAACAACCTCCTTTCTACATTTTCCAATAAATCCAAGGGAACATATAAATGTGGGACATGCCCACAATGTAAATACATTTTACAACAACAGAAAATATTTATTACAGCTAGGAAGAAATGGATAGTTGCCTTCAATTATTCCAATTGTAACTCCGAGGAGCTAGTGTATGTTGCCCTATGTAAATAGTGTGAAGGATTTTACATAGGAAAGACTGAGAGAACCCTGAAATGCAGGATATATGAACATATGAATAATATCCAGAAGGGTAATTCCAGAAACGCTTTATTCAAACACACTCTTTTATGCCCCCAAGCAAAATTTCACTTTTTTGTGGTAGAAATGGTGCTCAGAGAGCCTAGGGGAGGCCCTTGGGAAACTAAACTGGAATTTAGAGAAACATACTGGCAAGTGGTATTTGAAGCCAATAAACATCCGGGCATGAATGAAGACATTTCCATTGTCCCCTTACTTAAGCTCTGATCGGCGAAGTTATAATACAACACTGTTAAATGGGCACTAGGCAGAATTTTAGTTTTGTGTTTATTTGGTTGTATTTAATAGATGGAAAAGGTAGTCCATATGTAATTATTTATTAATTCATTTGTATAAAATATATTTATACTTTTGATATGAAATGACATTTAGGAGTTATGTATTTTTGTATGTGTTTTAAGCATTTTTATATTGAAGAGATGGTTCTATATTTAGTTGTATGACAACATGTTCCTTTAATAATTAATTGAGTTGTTGATTTATTGGATTCATTAGAAGGGTATAAAAAGGAAGTGAATGCTTTAAGTTTTTTATCTGATGAAGTTCAAGTGATACTCTTACAAAATCATTTGGTGACATTTAGCAACATTAATTTATCTTCTGTGAAAATGTGTTGTGGCAGTTTTCCTTATCATTAAACTCTGGATTTTATCTGGTGGTTTCGCCTTTTGTTTTTTGCTAATAGTAAATGTGTCGTGGCCGTTTCCTTGCCTACTTACTGGGTCTAACTGTGGTCCGCTGCATACTACGACTGGCCTTGTATTGTTTTAGTGATTTTACCAGCTGTACTCCTTTTTGGTTTATTGTTTGCTTCGTGGAGGACAGTGTAGGCAGTACCACACCCACCAGATGGAATGAGGGCCACAGGGGGTCCAAGGTGGGAGAATTCCGCAAGATTGCGGGACAACTTACACAACTGATTGACCTACTTATAGTAGTTAGTCAAGGATTGTTAACTATGTTTGCCAAATCTTCCAATTCTTCTAGAAATGGTTCTGACACATTACCATCCAGTTTATTGTTACCCCCGGACAACAGCAATCATGGTATGGCCCTTGGCATACCTTCCGATAAATCCAGAAGCAGTAACACCAATTTTTAGGTTACACCTAACATTTTGCATGTTTCTGATGGCAGCTCTGGTAGATTACCATCTTCACGTCTGGTGCAAGAAAGGAATACACCAGGGGACTTTCAGGACTGGCTTAATCAACATGTACCCTTTCAGTTTCCTGAGGACACTCATTTGAAGTCTGAATCCAATGATACATACAGAGAATTGCTGGACAAATCACAGTCTGCCCTGTTAAGGTACAAGACATTAAATCTAGACAACGTGTATTTACATCAGTGTTTAAGTAAACACATTGTACCCAAGGGATTAAGGAAATATCCCAACAATGTTGTAGAAGGTAGTGAATTCCATAAAGAGTTGTTGAATATTTTTAATGGTTGTGGCCTAGAAATTGTTCAAGCCATTATTAGAAACAATGAAAGATAAATAAGCAAAACTAAGGAATTCATTGATTTATATAATGAGTGAGTCACCTCGGATTTAATTTTCAGTATTGAAACGGAAAAGAATAGATATTATGATATCACGGTCCAAATTGATAAGAAATGTGAAGACATTATTAAAAAAAAATACAAAAAGCTTGAACGTGACATCAGAGAATATAATGATGGACTACAATATCCATCACCCCCACGTAACCATTATAACACATTTAACCAAGGGAGGGTAACCCACCCCAATACCCCATCCTCCCATATGAGAGATTATGAAAATGTAAGGGAGCATGCGGATGGCCCGGAATTTATTGATAATAATCTCGAGCCCCTTCCACGTAGGTCTGAAAGAATCTGCAATAAGAACTTACATGGAAACAACAACCATTTTTACAGGGGGCAACACCAACAGAGGAGAGGGGGACACAACAGGGCCTGGCAATAGTTTCTGAATTGGAAACCAGTAAAACACAAGGGGAAGGGTATGAAATAGTAACCCAAGCTGGATTTCACATTTTTAATTACAGTCATTTGGAGGTGACACAAGAATTTTTTAATCTATTTACTAAAGGTTTTAAATTTGTACCTAGTCAGAGTAATAATTTAGCCCAGACTATTTTGGATGTCAAAATGTTTGTTAGAAAATTAAATTTGGAAAACATGTTCGGACATAACTCGAAGGGAATCCCAAATAGAGGACCTAGAAAATACAGTATTTTTAATCCCCTTATTCACCCTCAATTAAAACCTTTAGAAATTAGTACTGAGAAAAAAATTAGAAATAAAATTAGGGTCAATATGCGAGGGTCGAATCTGGAGGAGAATGAATGGATTCTTCTTCAAACCTTGAGAGAAAATTCTAATATTAGGGTCATGGAACCAGACAAGGGTGGGGTATTATAATTATGGATAAAATCATATATGATTGTAAAATGTATTCCATCTTGCATGATGTTTCAGATATAGCCAGGTGTCAATTAATTAAATTAATATTTCATATAAGAAAATTGACCTGGCCCTAAAGGACTTGTTTGACCAGGGAGTCATAAGCTATGACACATATCTATATCTGGAAAACTCCACACCTAGGGTACCCTTGATATTCGGGGTCCCCAAGGTTCTTAAAATGTATCTAATCCCCCCTTAAGACCCATAGTAGCATCTCAAGGATTCAAGATTTCTCCTTTATCTAAGTATCTTGATTGGAAAATGAAAACTTTGTGGGGTAAGGACACCCATTTGTTAAAAGATTCTTGGGAATTCCTGAGACAGATTACACCTGACTTAAAAGCAGCTAATTTCAAATTTGTCACTATTGACGTCATAGATTTATTTTCTGTTATACCCCATGAGATAGGTCTGGCTTGGGTAGAGGAGGCCTTGAGGGGTAGTTCCAAGGCCAGTCAAAATTATATTTATATCATCCTAGAACTAGCCGAATTGCTATTGAATTACAACTTTTTATACTTTCAAGGGCAATTTTATAAACAGGAATCCGGAGTAGCCATGGGGGCCAATTGTGCCCCCATTTATGCTGATATGGTACTAGCCATATGGGAAAAGAAATTTATACACAACAGCAAGTATGTTGTGTGTTGGAATTTATACACCCGGTTTCTGGATGATATATGAATTTTCTGGACTAGCACGGACGAAATATTACAGGAATTTATTATATATATAAATCAGAGTACAGCTTTTTTAAGTTTTACGCACAAAGTGACTACAGACTTGGTTAATTATTTAGATGTATCCCTACAAGTGACTGAGAATGGGTTTAAATCCAACATATATAGGAAACCCACTTTTTCTAATACTTATATTAGATTCACTAGTGCCCATCCATCACACCAAAAAAAGAGTATAGTTAAGGGGCAATATGTTTGGGCTTGTCGCATGACTTCCTGTGAAGTAAACTTTTTGGAAGAGTGTGACAAGCTCAAGGAAATGTTCCTGCAGAGGGAATACCCTTTAGAATTAATAATGGATATACAAAGGGAAGTATGTAGTAATAGACATGGAAAATTTAAACCCGTTTTAGGGACTGGACCAATACAAATAAATGTGTCAACAGGGTTAGAGGAAGGTGATACAGGCTCTACACATAATAATATTTTTATTACTAACTTTAGTGCTAATGCCCATGTTATTAGAAACCTATTTGAAGGTGAATGTGCCAAATTTAATGAATATACAGATTTGCCTAAACTAAAAGGGAAAACTATTAAAACAGTTTTACAGAAAGGGTCGAATATAAAGAATTTATTAGAAGGCAACAACCTTCTTTCTACATTTTCCAATAAATCCAAGGGAACATATAAATGTGGGACATGTTCACAATGTATATACATTTTACAACAACAGAAAGTATTTATTACAGCTAGGAAGAAATGTATAGTTGCCTTCAATTATTCCAATTGTAACTCCCAGGGGCTAGTGTATGTTGCCCTATGTAAAGAGTGTGAAGGATTTTACATAGGAAAGACTGAGAGAACCCTGAAATGCAGGATATATGAACATATGAATGATATCCAGAAGTGTAATTCCAGAAACACTTTTTTCAAACACACTCTTTTATGCCCCCAAGCAAAATTTCACTTTTTTGTGGTAGAAATGGTGCCCAGAGAGCCTAGGGGAGGCCCTTGGGAATCTAAACTGGAATTTAGAGAAACATACTGGCAAGTGGTATTTGAAGCCAATAAACATCCAGGCATGAATGAACACATTTCCATTGTCCCCTTACTTAAGCTCTGATCAGCGACGTTATAATACAACACTGTTAATTGGGCACTAGGTAGAATTTTAGTTCTATGTTTATTTGGTTGTATTTAATAGCTGGAAAAGGTAGTCCATATGTAATTATTTATTAATTCATTTGTATAAAATATATTTATACTTTTGATATGAAATGACATTTAGGAGTTATGTATTTTTGTATGTGTTTTTAGCATTTTTATATTGAAGAGATGGTTCTATATTTAGCTGTATGACAACATGTTCCTTTAATAATTAATTGAGTTGTTGATTTAATGGATTCATTAGAAGGGTATAAAAAGGTAGTTTCGCCTTTTGTTTTTTGCTAATAGGAAATGTTTCATGGCCATTTCCTTGCCTACTTACTTGGTCTGGCTGTTGTCCGCTGCATACTACGACTAGCCTTGTGTTGTTTTAGTGATTTTACCAACTGTACTCTTTTTTGGTTTAAAGTATGCAGAATTGTTACATCATAAAATTATGATTAACTTAAAAAAGATAAAAATAAACTCATACTCTACTAATCCAGCACACCTGAGACACTTAACTAGTAGAACAAAAAAAATAATCAAATCTAAACAAATAAAAGAACTATTTATTCCTAATACTAACAAAAGAGTTACGGATCTAAATGATATTTTGGAAGCATTCAGTCTTCAATTTAACTTTGATAATTCCCTAAACACCCAAGATACACCTACCAACGATATAAAAAAATACTTAGAAAATAATATTCATATTAAATTAACACAAGAACAAATAGACATTATAAACAAACCAATCAATATGACAGAATTAAAATCACAAATTAAACAGCTCAAGACAAATAAAGCATCTGGCCCAGACAATACGCTACCAGAAATTTATAAATGAATACCCAATCAAGCCATATCCTTACTATTAAAAGTATATGATATAGCCAAAAAAGATTTGAACATACCACCCTCTTGGAAATATTCATTGATATCTCCAATTATCAATCCAGATAAAGATGAGAAGCAGTGCTCTTCATATAGGCCAATATCATTACTCAATATAGACTATAATATGTTTATGGCTATATATGCAGATAGGATCAAACACTTTCTTCCTTTCTTAATTCACAAAGATCAAACAGGTTTTATTAAAGGAAGAAACACTTCAGATGATAATATTAAAAGTATACTAACATTAATAGACTATAGCAAACATAGACTCCTAGATTTAAATGTAATCTCATTAGATATTAATAAAGCTTTTGATTCTGTTAACTGGAACTTTCTTTCACTAGTTTTAAAAGAATATAAATTTCCTTCTAATTTTAATAACCTTATCCAAATACTATATGAAAAATCTACTGCATATGTTAAACTATAATCACATAGATCAAGCCCTATAACAATCAAAAAGGGAACTAAACAAGGTTGCCCTTTATCACCAGTGTTATTTGCATTACTCATGGAACCCTTTGCAAATCAAATCAGATCAAGCAATAAAATCAAGGGCATATGTATTAATAAAATGTTAAACCTTAAAATCCAACTGTTTCCTGATGACATACTTTTAACTCTCTCAGATGCCAATGAGTCTTTGAATGCTCTATTTAACGCCATGAATAAATTTCAAAATATTTCAGGCCTAAAATTTAATGAAAACAAAACTAAAATCATGCCCTGTAACTGAAAAAAATATATATATATAAACAAAAGATTTTCCAAATATATAGTAACAGAAAATAAATTAGTATACCTGGGAATAAATCTACTCAATGAATTAACAGATTCTCTAATGTTTAACTATAATAAAATACTAGACAAAATAGAACAAACAATTGGTTACTGGAATAAATACATCTTTTCAACAGCAGACAGATTATATCTTATTAAAGCAATCATATTTCCCAAAATATTATACTTAATACAAAACTTTTCATTGCCACCTCCCAAATGTATTATTCAAAGATACAATAAACTAATTTTAAATTTTCTCTGGTTTCCAAATAAACCCCGTATAGCCTTAAATAAGCATTTACCAAATTGGGAAGATGGTGGAATTAATTTACCGGATATTGATTTATATATCACCTCCTCTGTTATTTAAAATATAACACTATGTTTAAATAATTCATACACACCTATATGGAAACAAGTGCATGAGCAGATTTACATATAATTTAATTACAATCATATACAAGACAATCTAACTGTAATATCATCACCCCTTATATGGATGCTAAAAGATTATTTTTTAGGGAAAAATAATAATATCAATAAATTACCATCAAACTATATAAGCTCTACGCTATCAGTGTTCAAAACATATATAAACAAAATACCAAATATTAATTCTTGGATTTTTCTTATTTTCCCTACAGCTTTTACACCCATTATTCTAGACACATCCCAAATCTCTAAAATGAATATACTCAACTTATAGAGAAAGGGAAAATGCTAACAAATGAACAGATAACTTACAATTATAATATAAATAAAGACTACTGGTTGCTTTTACACAATCTAAGACATTTTCTTATAAATAAAGTAGAACAAATGCAACCTTCAGTTAGACATGAAGCTCCAAAACTTATTGAATACCTTATTCTTATCACAAAACAACCTTATCAGGGTACAGGTTACTTATCTAATATCTATAAAATTGTTAAAAAAACAAAAAATATAATGAAAAATCATACTAGGATTATTATACTTTAATAAACAACCATCCTCCAATCGAATAATAAAAAGTAATATTCTAAAATCTTCCAAGTTTTCTACATTATCAAAATACTGGCAATTATTCACTTGGAGATATCTACACAGAAGTTTCTCTACACCACATAGGCTAGCCAAAATGTTTTATAGTGAAGATCAATGTTGGAGATGCCAAATCAAGATAAAAGCAGATTGGCAGCATGTTTTCTTCTGAATGTATATGTCTCAATATGTACTGGAAGTCTATTAACTATTTTTTCAGACTGTTTATAATGAAAATTTTCAATTAACAAAGTCTATAATTTTATTCTATTCTCCTATTCCAAACTGTGTACCAAAAAAGACATTAAAATCCTATGGTCACTATTGCAATTTCACGTAAAATCATAACTATACACTGGAAAAATGAGGCTTCTCCTACATTCAAGGAATTTAAGAATTTAACATCAACAGTTGCTCACATGGAAATATTAACAGTGAAGAACAGAACTAAAAGATCTACTTCATACTATTACTCTTGGATGAAAGTACTGGAAATACTCGAAAAGACTGAAGAAGATATATCATTTTATGTTTCTAACTTTATATAATATAGAATTTTAATGTTATTTGCATAGACACCAATGTAAATAGTTATATAATGGTTTGAAGTTAGTAATGTTTTAGAAATGTAAATATGTTATTTATCTATATTTCATGTAATGTTTCTTAAGACATCTTATTTGAAATAATAAAAAAATATTTAGTGGAAGAAAAGAAATGCAGAATGGAAATAATGCTATAAGAGACATATGTATCATGTACATGAACATGTAAATGAACATGTGAATTTGATAAAGAAAGGATTTCAGAATGGATATTCATCAGAGTAGGGACAAAGAAAAAGATGAGTGCTCATAGTAATTGCTAGAGGATCTCTGATAGTAAAAGAAGAAGAAAAAATATAATAATGGTAGATTTGTGGTAGTAAGGGGCTACTGCCAATGGAGAAGAATTACACTGGCAAGTTTTAATATGCCACCTAAAACTACTATTATGAAACTTAAAGAATTGAGATTAAGAAACAGCTTTCAGTAAGAAATATCACTTACCAGTGGGGACCCTAATTTGTTTTGTAACATTGAGGATGTATCTGAGGAGGCCTACAAGGGAAAATATAACAAAAGAGGATAGATTTCTGAAGAAATTTATGATGTGAATTCAGTAGTAGGAACTCAGAGACAATTTAAATATTATTCCTCAAGGTACAATAACTTTTAGACAAAATTTATATTTCACAGGAACATACATATTTAATTGAGGGCTTTGACGTACACCCAATAACCATTTTAGATCATGTACCAATAATATCTAAGATAAAATTTGAGAGTAATGAGGTAAAAATAACATAATGGCACTTCCCCACCTATGCGTTAAAAAGACAGGAATTTAAGTAATGTGTAGTATAGCTAGTGAGTGGGATAAAAATGAAAGTATAGTTTAAAAACGCAGTAGGAATAAAAGAAAAAAGATATATGTTTAAGAAGTAATGAAAATTATTTAGAGGGACTGACAAAGGTTAAAATATTGTAAAGTAAGGGAAATCTCTCAGAACAAGAAGAGGCACAAATTCAGAGTGCTAAAGAAAAAATAATGGAGTCCTGGATAATATGCATGGGGTCTATATTAGATCAGTGAACACTTGAACAAGCGAATGCTGATTGATCGACCTTATTTTAGCGAAAGTGAAAAATATCGAAGCAGCAGAAACTCAAATTTTTTCCTAGGGAAAGAATTTGGTTGTCCGTTTCTGTTGCTTCAGTATTTTCAGTGCTGTGGTAGAAAGTTACAGGTCGTTTCAGGTAAGTGTGCGATTGTGTGGATGTGAGTGTTAGGGTGGTTTAGGTGAGTTAGGGTTAGGGCTCGGGTTAGGTATGTGTGCGATTGTGTGGACATGAGGGTTAGGGCGGATTTAGGTGAGTTAGGGTTAAGGAGCGGGTGAGGTGAGTGTGCGATAATGACGGACCTTAGGGTTAGGGTTTGGTTTAAGGTAAGTGGATAGTTAGTGGTGTGTGCATAGTTTAGTGTAGGGTTAGGTGTCAGATTTTAGGTGTATGTGTGTGGATTTCTGTTTGTTTGGTGTGCTTGTGTTGTGTGTATGTGTTTTGGATCAGCAATTTTTTTCCATAGGAAAAACTACGCTGATCTGACAGTTCAAGATCGTAAGCTTTCGCTTACATAAGGTCGATCAATCAGCATTCACTCTTTTAAGCATTCGCTGATATAATATAGACCCTATGCATGAGTTTATAAAGCTTGCTGTTAAGCAACTATTTTGATAATAACTGCAGAGCACAAAAAACTTTTGTAGCACAATGACTTAGGCAACAGAAAATAAAAAGAGTTGTTGCCAAACTTAGGGAGAGTTTGACATTTTGGAAATTTTATGAAAATTTGTATAAAGCAGAGAAATGTGAAAATCAAGGAAAAACACAAATGGAAATATTTATGGAATACTTAATTATGAAAAGGTTAAAGGTAAATGAGGATCAACAATTAACAGTTTAGATAGGAGATGAGTTAAAAATGGCAATGTACAACCAATCTGCAGGAAAGTCTCCAGAGATAGATGGTATTCCTGTGGATGACTGGAAGCTAGGAAGGAAGAAAGTGATAAAGATCTGTAATAGTATTTTAAAAGGAGGGAAAGTGCCAACATCATGGAAAAAAAGCTGTGGTGACTGTAATACTTAAATATGGTATATGCTAAATATGGTAAAGATCCATCAGATTCAGTTTCATACAGGTCAATTTCAATTTTAAACCATGATTATAAAGTATTTATGTCTATAATGGATAAAAAAATTGCAAAGGTGTTGCCAAAATTGATAGATCTGGATTAATGTAATTTTGTGAAGGGGAGGCAAACATTAACAGCTTTAATAAAACTATGATGATCTAGAGGGAAGAAGATGTATGAAAATACTGCTGTTGTTGATGGATCTTACTACAGAGAAAGGATTTGGTAGAGTAACTTAGGATTTTATGAGCAGGGTAATGGAAGCATTTGCATTCCCTGATACAATAATAAGGTTAACTAGGAGGATATATGAGGAATCAGAGGCATGTGGCTAAACAGAAGAACCAGGCAAGAGTGTCTTTTTTTCCCTTTTGTTATTTACATTATATTTAGAACCATTAGCAAAGGAAATGAGGGACTCAGAAATTCAAGGATAAACTTGGTACAGTAATCAAGAAAAGTTGACTTTATTTGCAGGCGATATTATTTTGTACTTAAAAAATGTCCACACATGAATTGGTTCAGCAATACCTATATTTAAGGGGGAAAGATAAAATGAAGTATTTAGGAATATTGGTTAAAAGGATTCTGTTATTACAGCTAAGAATATGTAGGAAGAGACTAAACAAAAGAAAATACAAAAACTGAGAAACTTGTCTATGGATAGAGATAGCAAGATAAAAGCAGTAAAAATGTTTTAGTCCTTTTAATTTTATACACAGGTTAGATACATGTTTTATCAACTAGAGGAGAAATTTTATTTATTTATTTTGTATTTATTTAACATTTGTTTACCAGGACAGTCCTACTGGGACAGAGTCCATTTTCAGCAGAGGCTGGAGAAAAATGCTCCACACGCATATCTTTAGAATGTGGGAGGAAACTGGATCACCCTGAGGAAACCCATGCAAATGCAGGAAAGACATGCAGACTCTGCATAGAAGGCACCCCAGCTGAGAATCAAACTGGAGAATCTTTTGCTGTGAGGTGACAATGCTACCCACTGCACCACTGTGCCGCCCTGTGTAGATTGCAATTAATAAAGAGTTCAAGTTCAGAGAACAAGGTGGTTTAGGATTAACTGATTACAAGGGATATCTTTGAGCTACACATTTAAGGATCTTATACATAGCACAAGCAGAGAGCTGCAATTCAAACTGGAAATGGATGATGATGAAGCAGGGAGCAAATTCAAGAAATAAGAAGAAAGTGTGATTTTTGGATGCAGGTCCTTAAGGCAAATAATAATATCATACAGAACATTATATTCAAAAGGTAGTAGAAAGTATTTTCAGAACTAACCCAACATGGGAATGAAAAAAGGGAATACTGCCAATAGGGATGACTGCAATTAGAAGTATAGAGAATAGGCAATGGGGGTTGAAATTTACTGGAGGAAAATGGCACAGGAAACAAGTTATTGGGAACAACTATATAGAGAGGAGAAGGTAATAGAATGGGAAGAAGCCAGGAAGACATTTTGTCTGCAGGCTGGAGACTGCCTTTCCTTTCAGGGACTGATATCAGAGTATAGAAAAAGAGAAAGGAATAGGAGAATCTTAAATGAAAAACCTGCACTGGTAGAGTTTTTATTTGAATCTAGAACAGAAGCTACTGTTAAAAAAGGGATAATTAGTAGGGCATATAAAATATTGCACGATAACTATAGGAATCAATCAGAGGAGGTTAGAAACAATTTGGAAGAGAGACTGGATTAGCAATTCACAACGAAACAATGGTAGGACATATGTATGGCTTTTAAATATGCAACAAAGTCTGAAATTTGTAGGATTTTTGCTTGAAAGTATTTGCATATGTGTATACCTGCAGGATATTTGCTTGGATGTATTTGCATATGTGTATACCTCATGCAAACTCCAAAGAATTTTTCCTCAGGTAAATGGCAAATGTTGGAGGTATGATGGGGAAGAAAGAGATGATATGGAAGAAAGAGATGACTGGCAGCAAATGTTTTAGGAGTGTAATGAGTTGTCAGAATTAAAAAATTCTCCACAGAGTACCCTGTCAGAAGTACTTAGTGAGCAAATGGGTGTAACTAAAGATTTTTTTTTTTGAGATGGGATACAAGATCTAAATTACCTGCATAGTAAGACCTTGTTAAGTTTAATTCTGATGGCTGACAAAAAAGCAATTACTAGAAGATGGAAATCCAAGTTTAAGCCAACCATGTTTGAAGTAGTGAATATTGTAACAGATATAAAAGAACGGGAAGTGGAATCTTTAGAAAATGGCAGGATCAAATTATATAGAAAAAAATGGAAATTGTGGGAACTATATATATATATATATATATATATATATATATATATATATATATATATATATATATATATATAAAATGTTTGTAATTGTGAATGTGATAATTGGTTTATTTTCTTTTAAATAAATGTAAGCTTGCTTATTTCACAAGTGATAAGTCAATAAAGGTTTAAAAACAAAAAGAAAGGGAGCATAAGGATGCTGTAATAGAAAAATAATGGGGATGCAGTGGAACTGTCATCATCACAGAAGCAGCAAGTCTTTGTGTGAACTAGTATGCATCTAAAAAAGAAAATAAAATTATATGTGATTTTGGATGAGCTAGACTCCTTTGATATAAAAATTTATATTGCATTAAAAATATAATGATTCATAATATAAAGCTAACAATACCAAATGAAACAAAAGGAAGAAACAAAAACAATAAGAAATGTAATGACCCAAACAAAGGAAATTACAGACAGATGTTCTTCATGTTTCACTGTTGCAGTCATCACATTTGGGTTATCTGCTTGCAGGTAGCCCTCAGTCAGCCTGATTATCAAAATCTTGGGTCCTGCGTTGGTTGCTGTCTCATCTTCCATGACGTCAGGTAGTCAGGGGTATAAAGCATACAGCCGACACTATTACATCAGTCTTTCTTGCCGTGCCATGCCCGAAGCAGAAGCAGTTTGCAAGTGCTGGTCGGTCGACTCCTGAAATTTTCATTTTCGAGTTTCAGATCTGAAGTCTTCAACTAAGCTAAGTACCCCATTGGGAAACCTTTTTCTTGCTCTAAACCGATGTCAGTAAAATTTAACAATTGTATTTCTTGTGGAAAGCAAACACCTCATAAAGATTTCATTCATACTGCATTCCTTGCCTAGGCCCAGACCACGATGTACCTCACTGTCGGTTTTGTGCCTTATTCAAACCTTGCACTATTCGTTGTCAGTTCATTTTCAAATCTAAATATTTTGGTACTCGGTTCAATTATCCAGAAATGGCTTCAGTAAGCCACCCGACTACCGACATTCCAAAAAAACGCAAAGATAAAGACAGAGACAGGCCACATAGGTCCAAAGCTGCTGATGATGCTTCTCCTAAACTAGTCGCCAGTTCACAGATACTCAGTGAGGCACTTTCACAGCCCCTGATACCTGCTACTTAAGATTTGCAGGCCTCTACTGACACCCATTCGGAGTCCAGTATGCCACGAAATGCTTCTTTGACTGTGGAACCTGTGGATGTCTCTACCATGGATGGGTCCGGAGCCGCTGTGTAGGCACCAGCTTCTGAGGGTGTATTCAGGCCTACTGACTTGCATATTAAACTGACACCATCTTCTTCTTCAAGGGCTAAAACTCGATCCATGCCCAGAAAACTGATGCCCAGACCGCATGGTCAGGCCCCTATGCCTAAAAAACAAATGATAAGAATGGCAGCCTGAAGACCTTATTACTCTAATCATGGGAAGCCATCCTTCCCCCTCTAAGAGACCTAGAACTGATTTTCCTTCTGATTCTTCTGATCAGGATTCTGAAATTTCTGTTTTTTCTGATGACCAGGATTTGCCCTTATCTACCTATGAGGATTCTAATGCAGAGGACTCCATTCCCTCTGCTTCCCCTCCAGAGGATTTCTCTTTTGGTGAAACCTTGCATATTCTTAGCGATCATTGCCACTGGGAAAGCCAGGATTACTCTGACTCTAAAAAGAGGCTTAGGGAATTCTTACTCTTGCTGCAACACAGGCCTTTAGCTATCCCTCCTGTTCTGGACATTGTAGATGATGCCTTCTCGGAATCTAGCTTGGACCCTGACACTTTACCTCCTACGCCCAGAAAACCTGATAGGTATTACAGGTAACTGACTGTCACAAGTTCCTCTTTACAAATCCTACTGTGGATCCTGAGACCATTTCACAGGGACTCAAGGGCGTTAAGGCCACTACTGCTAAAACTCCTACCCCATCTGACAGAGATTCCAGGGCACTGGATAGATGGGGTAAGAAGGTATACACTTCTGCAACGTTAGCCATTAGGGTATTAAACTGCCAGTGTCATATGTTGAAGTATCAGCAGCATATTATTGGAGTGCTTAAACAGAAAATGATGTTGATTCCTGACTGTGTTGAAAATAAAGAATTACAGGATTTAATGCATTCTGCTGAACAAGTGGGAAAACATACTTTGCAATGTGGTTTTGATTCATTAGAGGCATCTTGCAGGGCTGCTGTCACTGGGTCTGTGCTTAGAAGGCATGCTTGGCTTAAGGAGCAATCTTTGCCAGATCATGTTAAAGCTAAATTACTGGATGCTCCCTTAAACCAAGACCACTTGTTTGGCAACAAAGCAGAAGAAGTACTTAAAAAGATGGAGGAAAAAGCTAAATCTATGCAAACTGTTAAAGATTTCCTGCAAGTACAGCCTCCCAGATTTAGTAGACATTGGCCCTCTAGAAATTGGTTCTTTCCTGCCTCTTCCAGGCCTTCTCAGCCCAAATTTAGTACCAGCAGAACACCCAGGCTTCAGTCCTAGGGTGCTCACAGGACTAACCAGTGGGGGGCTCCCACTTTCAAAACAGGGAGTAGTAAGACTCCCCCCTATGGTAAACTGTCTCAATTACTTAACTTTAAACCTTCCGAGCTCTGCTCAACTGACTGTTCCTTTAGGGGAAAGATCACCCTGCATGCAAAAAAATGGGAACTCATTGCCCAGGACAAATGGGTTCTAAATATAGTTTAACAAGGATACAGATTCCACTTCCACTCCTTACCAACCCCAAACGGTTGGCCAGACCTACCCCCAAATCAGTGGGCAGAGGCTCAAAAGCAGGTTCTCTCTCTTTTTAGCATCAGGGATATTCTACCTGTCCCAGAAGAAGAGTGGGAGAAAGGTTTTTACACAAGACTTTTCCTGGTACCCAGGAAAGACAATGCCTGGCATCCTATCCTGGACCTATCTATCCTAAACACATTTTTGGTAATCCCAAAATTCAAGATGCTAAGTCTTCATCAGCTGCTTCCCATGCTAGGCAAAAATGCCTGGTTGGCAGCACTGGATTTAAAGGAAGCCTATCTGCACATCCCAATAAGGGAATATTGCAGAATATACCTATGCTTCAGAGCAGGCTACATGCACTATCAGTTCTCTGCACTGCACTTTGGCTTATCTACTGCACCCAGGGTATTCACAAAGTGCCTAGCTCCAGTCATTGCATTTTGCAGGCAAAGAAATATTCAAATATACCCATACCTGGACAATTGCCTAATTCAGGCAGAAAACCAGGACATACTATTAAATCATCTGGCATTTGTAAAGAAATTGCTAACTACTCTGGGGTACACCATAAACAAAAAGAAATCAAATATTGTACCCTGCCAACAAATTGTATTCCTGGGGGCAAACATGAATACAACTTCCCAGATGGCCTACCTCACGCCAGAGAAACAAGTTCATTTGACAGCCTACTTCAGTCTACTGGCCACAAAGACCCAGCTATCTGCAAGGAAAATACTGCAAGCACTGTGGTTCATGGCCTCTTACACTCTACTAATTCCATATGAAAGACTACATATGAGGAAACTGCAATGGTATCTAAAAAGCCTATGATGTCAACATTGTCAGGATCTAGAATCAATGATTCCTATCATACCTTGTCTAAAGATAGAGTTCCTTTGGTGGACAGAGGCCTGCCACCAAAACAAGGGACTGCCATTCACTCTACCCCCTGCCATCCAAACCCTAACAACATATGCATCAGACTATGCATGGGGGGCTCACTTGACAGGGCAGTGCATTCAGGGCAAATGGAGTCCAAGTCAAATGCACCTGCATATCAATCAAAACGAAATGTTAGTTGTACAGAATACTCTGACAGCCTTCAAGGACCACATTCCTCCAGGACAATTATTGGTAAAGACAGACAACACCACTGTTATGTGGTACATAAACAAGCAAGGGGGAACCCATGCATACCCTCTCTGTAGACTAGTCATGGCTCTGTGAAACACAGCCTTGAGCTACCGAGTGTACCTACAGGCTCAATTCCTGCCAGGAAAGCTAAATACACTGGCAGGTGACCTAAGCAGAAATCTCATGGACGCAAGTGGAAACTGGAACCAACGATATTCAACATGTTGAGAAACAAATGGGGGACCCCAGAGATAGACCTGTTTGCCTCCCCTCAGAACTACCAATTGGACAAATTCTGCACAAGGACTCCTCACAAGCAAGCCTGGAAAGTGGATGCAGTTTATGCCTTTCCCTCTGCCTCTCCTCTCCAAAGTGCTACTAAAGATCAAACAGGACAAACCAAGGACAATACTGATTGCACCGGACTGGCCTCGCCAACACTGGTACCCACTGTTGCGCAGTGTATCACTGCTGGCACCATGGCACCTGCCTCAGACCCCTGCCCTGCTGTCCCAGCAGAAGGGCCAATTCCACACCCACAGCTTCAAACCCTGAACCTTGCAGCCTGGCTAATTACCTGACCTCTCCATTACCAGTACTAGAAAATCCTATGCTGAAAAATGTAAAAGATTCTGTTCCTGGAGCCAGACTCAGGGGATGGGCACAGCAGTACCCAATTTACCTCATATTCTTCAATACTTAACTGAGATACTTCACAAGGGCCTTTCCTTTTCTTCCATCAAAATTCATGCCTCAGCCATTTCAGCACATTACAACACAGAACCACCCCTCTTCTCTCATCCACTATTGAAGCAATTCCTCAGAGGGGCCAAAAACGTAATACCACCCAGGAGAGTCTCTACTCCAGTCTGGGACCTTAACTTTGTATTGGAAAAGTTCACTCTTTCTCCCTTTGAGCCAGCTGCAAATGCAGAGTTGAAATTCTTTTCTTGGAAAACAGTCTTCCTTCTAGCCATCAGTTCAGCAAGAAGGGTGTCTGAATTACAGGCCCTCATGGCAGTGGAGCCTTTCAACATCTTTCATGCAGACAGGGTGTCCCTCAGGACCAATCCCTCATTTATGCCCAAGGTGGTATCCAGTGTGGCCCTTAATCAGTCCATTCATTTGCCAACCTTCTTTTCTAATCCACAGAACAAAGGGGAACGAATACTGCACTCCCTGGACGTGCACAGTCAACTTGCATTTTACTGGGACAGGACTAAGCCTCTCAGGAAATCTGAACAGCTGCTGGTGGCATTTGCTGCAGGGGCAGAGGGGAAGGCCATTTCAAAGCAAACCATTTCTAAGTGGATAGGTCATTGCATTCATTTGTGCTATAAGCACCATGGAAAACCTACCCCACAGCAGATAAGATAACATTAAACCAGGGCTGCATCTACCTCTACAGCCTTTCTCAGAGGTGCCCCTACCAGGGACATCCTAGATGCTGCTACCTGGTGTTCTGTACATACCTTCAGTAAGCATTACCACTTTACAATTTTTTCTAAATCCAGAGCTGGCTGCCACTGCAGTCTTGCAGGGCCTTTTAGCTGGTCTAAATGCTATCTAATTGCCTCCTTCCATCCTTAACTTTGGAAATCTACCCAAATGTGATGACTGCAACAGTGAAACATGAAGAACATAGTACAGTTGTGTACACTTACCATAAATGTAGATGTTCAAGTGTATTCACTGTTGCAGTCCTGGTTACCCTCCCTTCAGCCCCCTGACTTCTATTGACTATAGCTCTATTCTTGTTTACTATGCTTAAAGCTTTTTGGTGTATTTGCTTTTTTGTTGGAGGTGTAACCTTGTATATAATTGCTTCCCATTATGGGGGCACCTGACATCTGGGGCAAGAAAAACTGATGTAATGGCATCGGCTGCATGCTTTATACCCCTGACTGCCTGACATCATGGAAGATGAGACAGTAGCCCATGCAGGATCCAATACTTTGATAATCAGGCCAACTGAGGGTTACCTGCAAGCAGATAACCCAAATGTGATGACTGCAACAGTGAATACACTAGAACATCTACATTTATGGTAAGTGCACATAACTGTACTTTCTATTCTGAAGGGGATAAAATATTCTATGCGTATGTAAAGTAATGAACACTTTATAGTGAGAGATAATAAAGAGGTAAAATGTATGAGTTCTGAAGAAAAGGATGGTGGAAGAACAAGTCAAAAATATATATTTCTGTTCAGTAGTCAAGTGGTAGAGTACAGAGATTCCCTCAAAGTGCAGAAAGTGGAATAGCTCAGGATAATGGTCTTATCTTTATCTTTATAAGGAAGAAATGCTCTGGAAAGCTTGGCAGTCTAAAAATATAGGGTGTTCCTTACAGAAGCAGCTCTGTAATTCATAGAAACCTGAGAAGGTGACAGTAACATAAATAATTAAACTTTCAAACACACCATGTAAGGATAAGAAGATTCCAAGAGCCTGGTGGAAAGCAGGTAAGAGCTCCTCTGACATTAGCGAGATCAAGACAGGTGATCAAAAGTATCATTCTATCATTTTAATGTCAGCAATAGGCAAATTAAGGAAATCATTGCTGAATGGCAGAATATTAACATATCTGTAAATTAGAAGGGCAGATGACCCAAGGAACTATGGCTTTATAAGAGAAAGGCTATCTCAATCTGCTGCCATCTCACTCTTCCACTTACTTACTGAGTACTGTTACCACATGCTGACATTTTAAATGTCTGAATGACACTGTTCCAAGTTCCCAGTTTGGTGAGCTACTTGACTGAAGGCAAAACTCCAAGCAATTTAAGACAGTAAGTGTAACATAATGCAAGGTAATGTGAGCTGAATGACATGATGGAACTGTGAGCGATCCAGGAGTCCAACAGTCCGTGGACCTCACCAGTGGTGCAGGTACAAAAGAAAGAAGGCAGCATCTGCTTGGATTACATGAAATTGAGCAGTCACATAAGTGTCATATGCTTACCCCATATGTAGGACAGATAAAGTGGACTTAGATATTTCAGAATTTTCTTCAGGATGTTTCAATTTTTTAATATATGAGGGATATGTGGGCTTCTACAATATCCTTTTCATTCATCATTTCAGGTAAAATTTCCCTGCACTAATTATACATCCATTTCTTTAGATAGTGTAAATGCTCTAAAGATTATTAGTATTAAATGAATTGACACAATGCCAGAGGAGGTATGGTATTACAAATGATGGCTGATGTGGCTTTCATTAAGGATTTATTATTAGGACATCATAGAATCAGGCTTTTTAGGCCTAACAGTCTATCATGAGATTTGGGCTTATTATACTGGTGAAATAATAATATGTTTACATGTCACTATAACTAACCTTAAAAGCACAAATGGCAATTCTGTTCCTCCCATTAATGGACAGCACTGGATACATAACAAGAAAACAGTCACTACACTTATTTCCTTTTCTAGGACATGCAATCTTGTAGATATGATGTATACATAATCAAATAAAACCTTAATAATCTACAATGCGAACACTTACCATAGTATTAATGGATATAGTGCACAGAAACATACAAGCCTGCTGTCATTGTGTTCATTACACTGGTGATTAGTACCATGATTCATACACAAAGATAGTGGTACTAGATGTTGGTGTACAAATAAATGTTTTTTTATGAATGGTTGAGAAGAGCATGTAGTACACAATATGTACTACTTCCTCCCGTACAGACAGTGCCAGTCACTGTTGCCTCAGTCATTTAAACACAACACAGCACACAAGGGAACAGACAGTTAATAAGGTATATATATCACATAATACTAAAATAATAGATAATAAACACCCAAAGCAGTATCAGTGGTGCAACAAGTAGCACACTCACCTTTAATGCAGAAAGGTTCTATTACCACACCAAGTAAATGGATTTCTGTCACTGCAGTAAAGCATAAGAGGGGATGCTACATTCCTAAGCATGTTGTCCTTTTAATGAGATATTAAACTAAGAGCCTGTCTGCTTGAGTTGGTGGTAGTTCAGGTGGACATAAAAGATCCCTCAGCATGTATTGAAAAGAGTAGAGGTCCTTTATTTATATACAAAAAGAACTATTGTTTACCAAGCATTTATATATCTGCAAATATTTACAAATGTACAGATATATGCAAATCTTGTTACACATATTCATAACTTCCTTTACAATCATACTAAATTTTGCCTCCATTAGACCCCCATTTTTTTCCACAACCACCATCTGAGTTACTTAATATTGTTGCTAAAATCCATTTATATTAAACATAATTTAATTTATGCATTCATTCCATATAACTTATATAACATAAAATAACTTTTCATCTATTCTTTCAGCATATTCTTTACTTCTATTCTTATAATATCCATATTTAATCATATACATGTTTATTTTATTCACTACTTTTATATCTTTGAAAAAATCTTGTTTACACAAGTTTCGTATTTCCTTCTTCTTCTTGACAATGTAAACATATTCTATCATTTTTCTTTTTATATGGCATATTTCCTTTTATTGGTAATTTATCTATTACCATTCACGACAAAAAATCTTGATATTCTACTATCTGATTGCACCATTTGCTTCTATTTTTATAGCTTTAATTTTTTTCATTTGTCAGATTTTCCCATGGTTTTAATATATCAATGTTTTATCATTACATTCTTATATCATACTTTTCTATCTTTTTCTATATCATCAGTTTTTATTTTCCACAAAAATATTTCTCTTGGTAACATTTTATTTCATTTATACACTTTTTTTTCTCTTTTACTGTTTTTACCATACCCCAAAAATGTATCATACTTATATTTATACACTTTTACTACTAATATCCCATATTTTTCATTTATCCACTTTAACATTTAGTATAAATTTAATGAAGTAGCATATACCACTGGGTTAATTAACCCTTAAACTCCTTCTTTATTTACATACAAAACTCCTCTTTTTATTGGGTTTAATTTAGAACACCACCATATAAATGAAAACATCTGCAATAATTCCTTTTCAAGAACTGCTGGCAATATAAATATGCTTGCTAAATATGTTATTTTCCATCAGTACTTAATTTATAAAATAAGTCCTTTTTCTGAATCATAATCTATATGCTTTCCAAAAAAGACAGGTTTATTTTATTTCTTCTATTGTTTTTCCCCATTAAATTCTACTTATATCTTTATTCCCAAATTTTACACCTAACAGAAAATTAATTCACTATAAAATATATACTCCCTATCTGTATTACATCACATAAACCTTTACTTTTCTCTTTATTTAAAGCCATACCTATCACCTCTAGACACCAATTTGTGCAAATTAATACTTCTTTTATCCAAATTTTGTTTTTGCAATTATTATAATGTCATCTGCATATGTTACCAGAACTGGTATTCTTAACCCTGCAGGTGTTATATACTCTGTGTGCTTCATTTTGTAATTTATTTTGCATACTATCACATTCATAACCAATGCAAAGAGTATACAACTTGTAGGACATCCCTGTCTTTCACCACTCTTCACATGTACCTTTTGGCTTAACCAGCCATTTACAAGTATTTTACTTTATTATTACTATACTCTGACATGCATCATTTTTCATAAATTGACATTCACACTTATATTCTTTCATTATTACCCATAAGATTTTATGTCCAATTGTGTCATATGTCTTATTAAGGTCTCCTATCATGATTTTGTATTCGTTTTTCTGTTCATAAAAGCATCCACAGTTGTTCTATCATTAATAATTCTTGGCAACTATTTCCCTTTATACTATATATTCTATCTTCTATATTTTCCATTTTAGTTTCAAATCTCTTTTGTATTATTTTCATAAAAATCTTACAATCATTATTATTCAATACTATCAGTTTCAAGATTTGTATTGTCTTTTATATTCCTTCTTCCATATGAATGTTATAATTCTTTATGCATAAAACCTTCATTTAACCATACAAAATATTTAGAAAATATATTTTTTTGCCAATCCCTTAAACTTTTATGCATTTCATACCCTGTTCCATCTGGTCCTGCAGCCAAATCTATATTTACTTCTCTTGATACTTTATCTAGCTCATTTAATAAAATCTCATTTTCTAAATCTTTATTAACTTTTTCTGTTAAATTTTTTTTTACTTTGCATGTTTTTTCATGACCCTCTTTTTTCTTTAAACATTTCTTGTACATATTGTACCATACTGTTCATCATCTTTTCCTGAATTCTTTCTATTTCTCCTTTTACATTTTACTTTCTCTCATTACACTACCATCTTTCTTTAGTAATCTGCTTAAGTAACTCAATAATTCTTCTCTTTTTCCTTGTAAAAATATCTTTGCTTATATAAATCTTGTATTTTTTTCTTGATTTCTTTCATATAGTTATTTTTTCTCAAAGTACACTCTATCATTTAGTTCTAAATCTTCCATGCATTGTCATATGTTCCTTTATATTTTTCTTCTCTACTTTTCTCACATCATATTGCCACTGTAAAAATATATTTTTCCTTAAATATCATCCACTATTCAGACCAATTTTTATAAAATGTTCTCATAGTAATATGCTATTTCAGTAACTGTATTACTAATATCTTTCCTTCTTCATTTAATTCTTTCTCATTTATAGGTTCATAGGTTCATAGGTTTATAGGTTCATACTAGGCTATCTGCCCGAGGGCATTTACAAGCCTAGCCCATCATTTTGTGGCTTACGCCACCCCTTTAGTATGGGGAACTATACCCATTATTTTGCTGTGCCTCTGTCGAGCAGTGACACTGAGGTAATCCCTGGGGTATATCTGCGATCTCCCATCCATTGGTCAAGATTTCTCTTGAACAAGGCCAGCGAGGTGCTCTGCCTCACATGTACCGGGATTTTGTTCCACAGCATAGGGAGTCTTTGGGTGATGAATCTATCCCTCCAGCACGTCCTATTAATAGCCGTGTCAAGGTTTAAGTCTCCCGTGCCCTTGTGGCTCTGATGGATCTAGATTTTTGAGATGAAGCATATTCATCAAATCTGGGTTTGACATGGCCTTGTATGTTAGGCAAAGGTCACCTCTGAGCAAGTGGTAAGCGACTGAATAGAGCTGGAGTTCTTTCAGTCGGGCAGCATAGGACAGATTTTTGAGACCCTTTATCCTTTTGGTGAGGAACTTTGTGGCCTCTCCAGCTGCTGCAAGTGTCGGGTCAGATACATTCGAATGGGGCATTGTACTCAATCATTGGTCTGATGAGTGATGAGTAAAGGGAGACTATGACCTCCCTTGATCTAGATGAGAATCCCTTCATGATAAGGTGGGCAATGTAGAAGGCCTTCCTAACTACTTTAGCTACATGGGTGTCGAATGACAGACTACTATCAACCTGGGTCCCCAGGTCCCTGATAACTTCTTCTGTGCTCAGTGGATTGCCACCTATTTGGTAGCTAGGGGTAACCTTGTTTTTCCCGAAGGGTATGACTATGCATTTTTTGGCATTTAACTTTAGGCCGTGGCTCTGGCACCAGTTATCCGTTTCTGTGAGACCCTTCTGAAGGATATCTGTGTCAGATGTGTTTTCTACTATGGCGCCCAGTTTGCAGTCATCTGCAAACTTATACTTTTTATTCCCTTGCTTTTTTATATATATTCTTTGTTTTCCTTTATCTCTTGCCATATTCTGAGATAATCAGAAAATCCTGTTTCAACTACTTTCCCTTTTCCTATAACTAAACCTTCTGATACTATAAAATGATTAATTTCAGTTTTATCCATACCCCTTTTGAATGTTCATGAATTTTGTCCCAAAGTTTTAACTTACCATATCTTATAACCTCTAACATTGTTCTTATATAATTTCCTTTCTTTTTGTGCTTGCCTCTTAAATCACAATTAAAGTCCTCTGTTATTATATTATTCATATTAATCACTATGTAGTCTAAAAGCTGATGAAATAAATATATCCTTTCTTTACAATTAATGTAAAATATAATGTTATAATTCTATATACTTGTTCTTTCAATTTCAAGAATATAGTGGTTAATCTTGCCATTTTTGCTAAAGTTACATGTAATATCTTTACTATATTTCTATAGAATATGGTTATTCTAGAACATTCCAGTTTATCCTTCCTCCCCATAGTTCATCTGTTTGTAATCTTTCTTTGTTCGTTAAAAATCTTTTGTGTTGTAATATAATTACATATACATCACATGTATTACACTACTACAAAAATCCCTATTCTTCTTACTATATTCTTAATACTATTCAAATTTACAGAAAGTATGCTAAATTTTTCATTTTCCTTAGATTCATGGTTTCATAAGCTCATAGCTAATTACTAGGCCAGCCTTCTTAATAGGCCATTTGAAGCCTAGCCAATTTCCCTCCCAAAGGTGAGAATCAAACATTGCACCTTGTACCTGTGAGTCAGACATATTAACCATTATACCAACCCCACTAAATCATTAGCTGTAGATATTCTGTTTAATTCATTTCCTTTCTTTTTTTTACTTATTCCTTTAAATTTAATTTTCTGTATTTTACAATTGTATCAATAGAATTATTTTTTCTTTTACTACTTCCCAATTTATGTCTTCTTTATCACTTATTTCAGAACCTTCATCTATGTGCTGTTTATTTTTCTCATCTAAATTTTCTTATATTTCTACTACTTCTAAAATGTTTTCTCTTTCTTCATTTTCTTCTCTTTCTTTTTCTTTTTCCTTACTATAATTTTCAGTTTTGCAATCTATACATATATGTCCACATTTTTTACATTTATAACATTTCAATTCACATTTTTGTATCATGCCCCATTTCCCCACAAATATAACATTTTCTTTTGTCACAGTTACTTATCAAATATCTTTCTTTCTGCAGTATTTTATGACACCTCTATTCCCCTCTACATCTATCTTGCTTACTATATTTATCATTTTTCTCTTTCTATTTTTAACACAATATTACAATCCCAGGCACCAGTTTTAACCCCCTATTGTCACAAACTTTTGCAATGTTTAGAACTTTTTTACATAAAGTTTTCAAATGTCTTTTCAAAGTCTCTCTTTCTACCTATGTTCAAAATTGTACATGACTTTTCTTTTTTGTTTCACTGTTAAATGTTTTTATCACATAAAGATTCCATGGGTTACAGTCTCTGTTTTTTCATATTTTCAAAGAAAATTTTACATTGAAAAACAGTCTCAAATATAATGTCACAAAATGTCTCTTTATTAATAACAATAAATGCTCTTACCTCGTGTGCCTTTACACCAAAAGGAGCTATTAAATTGTCCCACACTTCATTCCTTTCTATTTCTTTGTCTTCTTTACTTTGAATCCTTACCACATATTTTTGTTTTTCATTTTCTTTTGCCTTCTTCTCTGATACTCCACTTTTGCCTTCATTGACATTCTTTGCATATGTTTTCTTTTCCATCACACCACTACTCTTTGGGTCTGTATCACTTTATCAAAAAATCAGTTCATTGAATGGCATTTTTAGACCAATTACTATGAACATGCCGTTTGTTGAACTGTTCATACTGAGATCGCAGTACAGTGAGGATAGGGAAATTTGCCATTTCCTCACTGTAATGCGATCTTGGAGTTGGTATATCTAATTAGTGGGGGTTGTAGGGGACACAGCCCCCTACATGAGGGGACTTTGATGAATGGCAGTTTCGATTAAATGCTGTTTGTTGAAGTGACAGTTCAAGAAGTGATATAGACGACTCCTATTTTTCATGATTGCCTCTGCATCCTACTTTTGTATGTTTTCCATATTGTCCCCCCAGGAAACATCTCCTTCAGTTTCTGGCTCACTTTGCACCACCATTTATTTAGGTAAATCATCCTGCAACCCTCCTGACTGGGGGTTTGTAATTATACATCCATCATTTGATGACTCATCTCCATCAATCA